>NW_027494973.1:0-236457 GCF_021521415.1 Bidens hawaiensis
GCACAGCTTAGAAAATGTTTCATGTAAAAATTATCAAGTTTGTAATCAAGGCTTTTTAAGCCATTATGAATAATGATAAGTGCTATTTTCTCTTAATGTGTGTTCTATTACCTTTTGCATACATGTTTCACACTTCCCTTTATTAATTTTGAGCAATATGACAACATTATATTGACATCAAAACAAAAAATAAAACGAAGTAAAACATACATGCGCGAGCTTCAAGCTCAAACGCGTTAACGAGTCTTAACTCTAAAACGTCAGGGCCTTAGCCCAATAATATGAGCCTTAGCTCAGGGCCTTAGCCCAATAATACGAGCCTTAGCTCAAATCACTCACAACATCCATCCTACATGCTGCGCAGCTAGACCATAAAAATACCTAAGCACAACTAAGGCAAAGCACATGCCAAAACATAGTTGTTAAGGTCTCAGGTCGAGGTCGCGCATGGAATTGTAATGGATATCAGAGTAACACATACTGACACGTAAAGGCTAAAAAACTCATAATTCCCTATAATAAATGCGCGATAACGTCGCGCAAAAGAGGAATAATGAAACGCCAAGGCACGTGTCAGCATAGTCAGGATATTGCAAAATCACTTAAAATATGACAAGGATTAAGTAAAATAATTTCCTTACAACCTTGTTCAAATTTCAACGTGCAAGCATATCTTATATTCAACAAGCAAACATTCAACATAAAGAGATGAATGGGGAATGCGCAAGATGCAAATAAGGGAAAAACAAAATTTCATTCCAAAACATAGAAGTTTACAAATTTACAAAACGATGAGATACAAACTACAAAAAAAAAAAAAAAAAAAACATGAAGGGTTTCTCAAGTCTCTATATCAACGTCAGCCTCTTCATCGCCCTCATCATTACCACCCTCAGCATCTGGCGCAGCCCGCTCCTCGTCATCTCCAAACTTGCCATAGTCAAGCTGTTCGTCTTGAATGGAGTCGTCTTCTATCACAATAGTGTCAGGAGCGGGTCCTTTGGCCACGCCAGAGCCGCTAGCAGAGGCAGCATTGCCCGCGCCATCATCGCCGCCACCAGCCCCTTCACACTCGTCAAGTAATTTCTTTAGAGCGCCGAGATCGGGCTGATCAGCAAGCGAGGCTATCTGCAAATCATAAGGAAAGTATGAGTACAAAAAGACTAGGAAAATAAGTCAAGGTAAACTCATTAAGGTTAAAATACCTGCTCAAGGATGGGAATGGGAGTATTCAAATACTTCTCCCCCACATCGGCCATGTCAGCGCAGACAACGTCGAGCTGATAAGGGTAGTCGGATGGGCTCTTCTTCAGCATGCTATATTCACAGCCATCCTTAAACCCTTCAGCTCGACCCACCAAGCGCGAGGCAGCGTTGCAATCCATCACAAGGGTCTGAAACTCGTCTGAGTATTTCATCGCATAAGCGCAACGAGTCATACCCTGTGAGACTAGCCATTGGCGATCCTGCGCGAGGGAAGAAACAGACGTCTCAAGAGCAGGAATCTGAGAGTTTAACAACTCAACAGTTTCCTTGGTCTGTTTTAGCTCTTCTCTGTCGGACGCTGCTGCCGCCAAGGCCTCATGCCTTTCCGCTCGCGCAGCATCGAGCGCTTCTTGGCCAGACGCTGCCGTCGCCAAGGCTTCATCCTTCTCTGCCCGCGCGGCCTCAAGCTCTTTCTTCAGGCGCGCAATCTCACTCTCTAATAAAGATTTGTCAGTGATAGCCTGCACAAGAGTTTGATCACGCGCCTCTGCATCTAGCTCCAAATCGCGCACTCTCTGCGCGTACTTGGCCGCGTCCGCCTCTGCTGCCTGCAGCTTCTCCCGCGCAGCCTGCAGCTCATGCCCGCGCTTCACGAAGGCAGCGTTGGCACTTGCTCGGTTCTCGCTGAGTTCTGCTTGGAGTTTCTCAGCTCTCTCTCGAGCGTCAGAAAGATTCCAAGCAGATACCTTAGCCTCTTGCTTGGCCTCCGCAAGAGCATCACGCACCTTTACATAATCATAGCGAAGCTCTTGGTAGGCAACAAAGAACGCAGACCCAGCAAAAAGATGGTCATTGAGCAAGTCCACGCGAGCGCGTTCCTCCTGAAACCTCCTTTCAGCTGGAGGCACAAAGTGAGCCCAGAAGTCTTCACACACACCCAAGGACTGAAATGAGCTATCATCAGTAATATTCCATCTCGGGCGGTATATGTGATCGGCTTCCTGCAAAACACAAAGCAACGTTCTAGTCATCTAAACACTAATATGGAAGTCCGCACAGCGGAGCAAAACGAACTTATACCTGCGGGGAGCAAGCAGAAAAGTCAGCGCCAGCCCCACGAGAAGGCTGCGCCACGAAATCTCGTGGCGCTACAAGGCTTGCGCGGCCGCCATCGGAGTCTTCAGAATGAACCTCCTCATCTTCCTCTGTAACAGGCCTTTTCTCCTGCGACCTGGAAAAATCAAAACCAGTCTCGCGAGGAGGGCTGCGCGCAGGAGGAGGTGAGGGAGGTCTCGACGCCGCTAGATCAGCGCGTAAAACAGCTTCCTGCTCCTTAGTAATCCCAATGAGGGGAGATTCAGTGCTTGCAGGAGCAGGAGCAGAACCAACGGCGCTGGCGCCGGCACCAGCAGTGCCGCCAGCAGCTTGTGTGCCAGCTATGATTCCTATGAAAAAACCAACAAAGAGAAATGATTCATGACTTGATCTAAAAGAAAAAAGTCAGAAAATAAAAGCGCAATACATACCTTGGCGCACCGCCGTTCGCGAGTTAAACATCGCCATGAAGTCCATTTTCCCCCTTTTCGAGGGTAAAACAGGGGACTTCAAAGCAACCGTCGGCGCAGCCTCGGTACCTTGTTGCACCTGAGGTTGATCCACCAAGGTCGCCGGCTCTACAAACATTTGAGTGAGCAAAGATTCATTAATAATTCTATCAGAATTGCGCTCATAAAACCATAAAGTATAAACAGAGTATACCTGTTGGAGAAGAGGAAACAGCAGGCGTAGCGCCGCTTCCCTTTTCCGCCGCGCGAAGGAAGGAGGTGGTGGCACCATACCTCGTATGGACAGGAGGACTGCCCACACCTTGAGGCAAGGAAGACAAGGAAAACTTGGAGGTAAACCCCTGGGTTTTCTTAAGTCCCTTCGCTTGAGTAGGAGGATCCTGAGCAACAGGGGCATCATTTTTCTTCTGTTTTTTACTGGCCCCTGCGCCAGTTTTCCCTTTAGCTTTACGCTTGAGTTGTGGCACCTCAGCTTCCTCCTCCACCTCCTCTTCCGCGAGCTCCAGCTCATAGTTCTCGAGCGCATCTACAATATGTGCAACAGAAATGTTAACCAAATTTGGTATTCTAAAGGCATAAGCATAAGTACAAAGGCCTACCAGGCGATTCGCTATCAAAGCAAAATCCCAAATCAACAGGGATGAACATATCATCGAAGCGATCGGGGAAGCCAACTTCTCCAGCGCCCAGTGCGACAGAGCCACCCTCCATATGCTCATCATAGGCGGCGTGGACATACTCCTTGCTTACTGCATAAAACAAGACAAATGATATCAGCAAAACGAATTATATTCGCGCGGAAATAATGCAATGAGCTAATAACTCACATAAGCCATCAACTTGGATAACAGGCTCAGTCGCGCTGTTGGTCCACCTCCTGCTCATACCAACCCCCACCAGCGCCTCCTCGCAAATATTCTTGGCGGGGGATGGTACAGCAGTCAACTTATTAACCCATGCGCCAGTTGGGTTCTTAAGAACATTCACATCCGCGGGCGCAGAAGTGATCGCGCGCATGGTCATGCGGATGGGAATCGCACCAGCCTTAATATAAAAAAATTTCTCAGACCAGTCATGAAGGCTTTTGAAGGAAACAGTGCAGCACTTGACCTTCTGACTGCGAGGAACGAATGAGAACCAAGAATCTTGGATTTTTGGCTTATAAAAATATTAAAAGCGCCGAGGGGTGGGCTCCTCGCGCTGAGCTTTGCACATGAACTCAAAATGAGTCATGCGCACAAGTCCAAAAGGATGGACTTGGGATATGTGAATCCCATGAAATTGAAGCAGCGCACCCATAAACCTTGTCATCGGGAGACGAATGTTGCAGTGAGTGAAAAAATGGCAGTATAAGGAGATATAGCCGGTGGGCGGATCTGCCGCCGTTTGCCCGGCCGCCGGGAGCAGACAGCCGTACTCAGGGAGAAAACCCTGAGAGGCGATGAGACTGTCGAAATCCGACTGTCTCAATCTGCAGGGAATCTCATCCCACCTCTTCACTGTCTTGCCCTTCCCCACCTCCTCCGATGAGGCCTCGGCAGCCTGTTTTCCCTTGCCGGTCTTCTTCAAAGTGGACATGACTAATGATTTTACACGGCGTTTGCTGGGGGAGATTGTGGTGTCTGGGTTATCAGACATACAACTGTGAATCAAACAGAGGTTACTTCAAGAACGGAAATCTGGAAGCAAAAGACAGGCCCTTAATCGGAATAAAAATGGAAGGAAAGAAAAAGCTCTGAAATAACAATGAAGATGAAGAATAATAACTCAAAAGGCTTGCTTTTATAGGCCCAGGAGAGAGAGAAACAGGTACTGATCAGAGTTCACGCGCCCCCACTCGCAGGTGCAGGCCAACGTGAGCGCGACACGTGTTCCTGACACTGTGTGAGGGGACATGAAAGGGAACGAAACAGGTACTAATCAGAGTTCACGCGCCCCCACTCGCAGGTGCAGGCCAACACGAGCGCGACACGTGTTCCTGACACTGTGTGAGGGGACATGAAAGGCAACTGTAGCACCTCGAGCACGCGAAAAGTCTGACACATGTCTCCATCTCTGACGCATGTCAGCACCAACCAACCACGTACATGGACGATTCATTTCAACCAAAAGGATAGAATTTCGCGCAACGATGAGAAATAAAAAAGGAAAAGACAAACCCTATTAAAAGAGAAAACTATTAAGTCTAATATCTATCTTACCTCGCTCGCGCGAGACAATACACACATTAGACTGGGGGGGCTTGAAGAGGTATGTACCCGCCTTAACATCGAGCGGGGCGGGTCAACCCACAAGATATGGACAAGAGGCTTGAAATCAAGATATCATGAAGGCACAAAGCCAAAACCTATGCGCATGGCGCATATCACATATGCTCACGCATATCACATATGCTCACGCATCACATATGCTCACGCATCACATATGCCCACGCGTATCACATGCTCACGCACCATATATGCTCACGCATATCACATCTGCGCGTGGCGCATCTGCGCGTGGCGCATATCACATGCTCACACATCATACATGCTCACGCATATCACATCTGCGCTTGGCGCATCTGCGCGTGGCGCATATTACATATGCTTGCGCATATCACATCTGCGCGTGAGAATAAAGAGAAGACCTCGCGCATCCTCAGGATAGGCGCATATCACACATGCACATAATCAACCTCGTCCTTATCCAAATCAGGATAAGGACAACCTTGATTGTGCTCGTCAGACAACCTTCCAGAAGGTATCCTTTAAGGAATAAGAATATGCTGATGTTGACAGCTGCCAATGAAAGGTGGACAACTCAGCAAAACCCGTGTGCTACCACGTGATTGCACATGGGTCAGGTGAAATACCTGGGTCAGAGAATAATCAATGAAAAAGCACCAGGTGTCCTAAGGACATGTGGCGCAAAGCGATAGGAGGAGGCCAAAAAGGCCCTAATGGGATCTGAGCCCAATCATTGGAAACCCTAGCACTATAAATACCACACCACCTCCACAAGGGGAGGTAAGCAAGAAAATACATTCCAATTCCTTACTCATTCTCAGATTATTATCTTCTCCTACAATCTCTTATTCTCACACCGGAGGGTTACCCCAAAGAGGACCCCTCTGTCCCTTTCTGAGGGGTAAGTTCACGGTGCTGTTCGTTTTGTAGGTGGAAGAATTCATACTCCGGAGAACCATCGGTGAAATAGCATACTCATACCCGAGGAAAGTTGATCGTCTACCAGTGAGTCGATCCACGTTTCTTCAATGTTTGACTACTCTTCCAATAGAAAATCGGTATGGAACCAATGCTTTAAGAAATAACAAGAAATTATATAAACGTGTTTTAAAATCACCATTGTAAGTTAGTAACAGGTTTGATCTTGAAAGTCAAAAGTACAAATGGCAGCTTGTTTAACCCGAAACCTGAATAACACTAACCCGAAATATCCTGACTCATAAACCCTAAAACCATTGACCCGAATCTAGAATGGTTCGGTTATCTGGTTATATTTTCATCTTTAAAAACTCAAAAAACCTGATTGGATATGCGAAGTATTGTTAAAACACCTTTTATAAAATAACATGTTAGATGTTGTTTATCTTTTGTAACGGAAAACAATTACTGAATGATCAAAACAATTACTGAATGATCATTGTCTCAATTAACAAATGCTATCTGGGTTATGTGTAGGGGTGCAAATGCAAATGAGCCGAGCTACTCGAGATCGGCTCGTTAAAAAGCTCGTTCGAGTCGAGCTTTATCGAGCTCGAGCTCAAGCCTAAAAATTAGCTCGTTTAATAAACGAGCCCGGGCCCGAGCTTTACTTATCAAGCTCGAGCCGGCTCGCGAGCTTAAACGAGCCTGCTATTTATATAAATTTTTTAAAATATATATTTAATAATTATTAATTAATAAGTATAATGTTATGAAAAAATAAATAAATATAACTAAATAATATATATTCGTTTATACATAAAATTATAATAGAAAAATATATAAAACAATTATAACTATATAAAAAATTAATTGATAAATGGTAAACGAGCCGAGCTCGAGCTTTCAAAATAGAGCTCGAAACGAGCCGAGCTCGAGCTTGAGCTCTGTGTAAGTTAAACGAGCTGAGCTCGAGCCTAGTCGAGCTCGGGCTCGGCTCGTTTGCACCCCTAGTTATGTGTGACACGAGGATGTACTAGCTACCAACCACGCATGTGACAAAAATTATGCAGGAACCTCCTGGGGTTCAGTCTGATTATAGCGGGTTCATTCTGATTATAGCAAAGGAGAAAACCATTGTTCTATGATCAAAAGTGAGTAAGGTGAGTTACGGATGGTAAGCCTTTTGGAGTCTTCCAACAACCAGCTACAGTAACACCGATAAAAAAAACCAAAACAATTATTATTATATTTTTAGCTACAGTAACACCGATAAAAAAAACCAAAACAATTATTATTATATTTTTAGCTACCGTAACACCGATAAAAAAACCAAAACAATTATTATTATATTTTTAACATTACTTATCTTCCGGCTAATTACGACTTTTCTCTCTTTCAAGCTCCGGTTAAGCTTTTCGAGACATTAGAGGCGAATAGAAGTAGTTTTTTTTGTTGGGGTGGGGGGGGGGGGTTGAGTATAGGAATAACATTTCGTTGGAAAAAAAAATTAAAAGCCAAAGTTGATGGTGTGTATTGGTTGTGTTCTCTTAGAGGCTTCCATTTTCTTTTTTTTCTTTTTTTTTTTGTCAAAATGGCGGTGGAGGTATAGTGTGGAAAATGATAGTTTATGGATAAAAATATTAGAGCTTTGCATGCTGCTTTGAGAACATGGCTGGTTCTTCCCCAAAACAAAAAAAAACTGAATGGATTTAAGGAAAAATAATTAATATTGATAAAAGTGTCGTTGAATCTTTGGTATTGTTAGCATCAAAGGAAATGTGGGAAACGGTAAAAAATCATATTCTGGTTAGATAGATGGCTTAAAGGATCCTTTAAAAGATATTTTCTCTAATCTTTTATTGTTAGAAAAGGTTAAGTCATGCTTCCAATGGATCATTGCCTGGTTTCGACTTTTGAACGAGATTATCTTGTTAAAGTGGCACCAGAAAACTCAACCACTTTATGGTGTAGTGGTGTGTGAGTTGATGGAATTACTCGAAAGACATTATTATCTCACATTCAGTGGGGACGAAGACATATGGATACGGGCCATAAATGTTTTGGGTTGTTTTTCAACAACAATGAAGAAGTTGTTATATAGGGCAATTCTCCCCAAAGTGAGTGTATTTTAGATATGAATAGTTGGGACCCCAAAAACGTTAATGTTGTGGCTTGACGACTTTACTTAATCGCCTTCCAACGAGTTCTAATTTGATCTTTTGGGCCCAAATGCTGCGCATTTGTTGTAATGCGTTGATAAGTCGACTGAATTTTTGTATACCGATTGTTATGTTGATTCAGTGGTGTGGAATAACATTTGTACGTGGTACAATATTCCCTTGATGGATGTTTCCTCATTTCAAGATATTTTCAACTTCTTCAAACAGGTTCTGAAAATGGAGTATAAGAGATAAATGATGCGATCGATAGTTATGGTGGCTTGCTGGTGTATTTGGAGTGCTCAAAACAAGTTGATATTTGAAAACGAGCCCATTAGGATAAATTAGATTCTGTGCGATATTCAGATGTTAAAGTTATTTGTGAATAATGGACAAGTCAAAGTGCATGAATTTAGATTGGTCTAGATAAGAATGTTTGAAGTTGTAATTGTGTTTGGTTATTTTATTACCATCACCTATTAGTTTCTCTTGAAAAAGTTGCAGTTAAAAAAATGGATTTAAAATAACAAAAACCGAACCTGTCACTTTCCTCGGTTTAAACCGCAATAATAATAATAATAATAAAAATGAACGTTATTATAACTTGACTTTGAATATCTCAATTATTTTCAACAAAATCTAAAAAGCCCAACGAGCGGGAAAACGTACCATTTCAAATCCACTCGATTACGATACCTTCTAGCCGTTTGATCGTCGTCATCTACACTGACTGTAGATTCATTCCAGTTGTCATTCACTTTCAACATCCTCGTCGTACGTTTCTTCTACATCTCCATTACCTTCTGCTAAAAGTGAAAAGGATATTCACAATCTGAGACAAGAAATTGAGGTATTAATGTTACGTTATATATATATTTATTAATTTATTTATTGAGATGTAACTCATTCGACGGCTACTTTTTGCAGATCTTGAGGAAGCTTAAACATGAAAATATCATTCAGATGTTAGATTCATTTGAGAGTCCACAGGAGTTCTGTGTTGTTACTGAGTTTGCTCAAGTAACTACCTTTGTCCTTTTTCTCACAACTCTTCTTTGGATCGTTTATTATGCAGTGTTGTAAGATTTAACTTTCTGTTGATATTGATTGAATGCATTATGATACAGGGTGAGTTGTTTGAAATTCTTGAAGATGATAAGTGCCTCCCTGAAGATGAGGTGCAAAAGATTGCTAAGCAGTTGGTACTTTACTAACCTACCTATTATTTTTTCACAATGTCACTCCCTTTGCACTGTAACTGTACACTCCCTTTACAGAATGGACTTTTAAGTGTTTGAATTAATTTTTTTTGCTAAACATACATCAATACATACAGTCATATGTTGCTATATTTCTTTATAAAATTATGTATGGTATTAACATCTTTTAATTTTAACATGTTTATGCTTTCTGAAAATAATACTCAGGTGAGAGCTTTGCACTACTTGCATTCCAACCGTATAATTCATCGGGACATGAAGCCACAAAACATTTTGATTTGTGCAGGGGGTATTGTTAAGGTTGGTTCTAAACTCGGAAATGACTTTGTTTAATAACGCACACTATATGTGCCATTTTAATTAGTTATATATGTACCCATATGTTTCTGTTTGCTTGTCAGTAGAAGTCAGCTTCTTTATCCAACGTTTACATATTTTTCTAAAGTAATTAAACATAACCATTTCTTTTTTTTTTCTTATGAAACAGCTATGCGATTTTGGGTTTGCACGTGCTATGTCAAATAATACAGTTGTTCTACGTTCTATAAAAGGTACAATTAGCTTTATTACTTTATTTTTATAATCATATTTAGTTTATTAATTAAATAATTATTCATGCATTCTTTTCCTTTCAGGTACACCATTGTACATGGCCCCAGAACTTGTACGTGAACAACCGTACAACCACACGGTTGATCTGTGGTCCCTTGGTGTGATCCTGTAAGTTATCTTTCTTTAAAACTACGTGAGTTTCTTCTGAAAGGAAATCTTAGCTTTATGCTGTTTTTCTTTGCTCATCTTTATTTTTCTTTTTGAAAACTATGCTGGGATATACCCACATCAAAGCTTTAACTTGTAACAATAACAAAGTTTGACTTGCGTTTTTTATTGGATAAAGCTTAAATGTGTGGTTAGTAGACTAAATGCATTGATTTTTGGTGTGTAAGACGTATTTTGATCTGGATAAAATTCTTTAGTTTGAATTCGTTTGATATATTTTCAGATATGAATTATTTGTTGGCCAACCTCCTTTTTACACTAATTCGGTATATGCACTTATCCGACATATCATCAAGGTATTACCCTTTAAACCTAATTTAACCTTTAAGCAAAGTTCTATGATATTCAAGTCATTCTTAAGCTACTTCCAGGATCCAGTGAAGTACCCAGAAACCATGAGTGCAAACTTCAAAAGCTTTCTTAGAGGGTTGCTTAATAAGGTACAAGTATAAGTCTCCGTGGTTACTTGAATTATGTAATTTGTATGCATGTTTGTTTAATTATGATCAACCTGCAACATTTATAATCATGAGAGCAGGATCCTCATAGCAGGCTGACATGGCCCAAGCTTCTTCATCATCCATTCGTTGCAGAAAATCTTGAAGATGTTGAGGCTAGGGTACTTAACTACTTATCTTATTTTATTCATTTTTAAGTTGGGTTTTTGGGTCTAATCACATAATAATGACATCTTGAGTATGTTAATTGATTACAAGGAGCTTCGTGCCAACATTGCTGCTTCTAGAGAAAGCGATGCTTCGAAAGGAGAACAACATGTACAGACAACTGGTCTGATCTCTGCAAGTCCTGAATGTTTACCTTAACTGAAAAATAAATAATTTACCTAACTGACCTTGGATAAGTGTAACTAAGTTAAGAGACATTACTGCAGGTAAAAGCCGCCCTCTTACTGCTATGGATGAAAATACTATTGATTTGGGCCGACACGGTCAACACTCAACTATTGACTGTTCGTCACCACAACCAGAGTCTCAGAGGGTAACAGAAAATGACAATGCACGATCAGGTAAACAACTCAACTCTAGATTGTTTTTATGAATTGTAAGTTCAAAACATAAACTTCACTTTTTCTATATGTTACTTTTATTTGCCTGTTTGGGCTTCACCATGATACGCCGAATACGGATAGAGACAGTAGAGAGAGAAACTAAAAATTCAAGTCAACAACTAAGCAATATCATTATTGATTGTTAATAACGTTTAAGTACAGACCGTACCTAACAATCAACTAACTCATTTACATCTTAGTACAAGCTGACCCTCAACTATTGGCACATATTACATCACTTCTTGATGATATTTGAAAGTTAAGTGAAGTTCATGCTCCAGGATTGCATAATTTCAAATATGATTTATTGCTCACAACTTTTACTTGTGATTGGTGTTTCTGTTGTTCTTTTAGAGCACACTTATTGTGATGTTTAACAAATAATTGGATTAATTTTTCGATTTGGTTTCAAGGAAACCACAGAAGGGACATGACACTGGACACATTTGCGTTTTACTTAGTTATTCTTATATTCTAGTAACAAAGAACATATTAGTTCAAAACAGTTATTTTCGATATGTTCATATAAATATTGAGGTAAAGATGCATGATTGGTTCTGTTTTTTTATCAGGCTGCCAGCTACTGGACAAATTGGAAAATAATTCTCGCAATGCTGAGGGTGCCAAGTTAATTGGCCAAGATAACGAAGCACTATCAGTTATCTTGTTGCCTCTTAAAAATAGGCAGTGCAGGTAAAAAAGATTTAACTTACCATGAAACCACAGAAGGGACATGACACTGGACACATTTGCGTTTTACTTAGTTATTCTTATATTCTAGTAACAAAGAACATATTAGTTCAAAACAGTTATTTTCGATATGTTCATATAAATATTGAGGTAAAGATGCATGATTGGTTCTGTTTTTTTATCAGGCTGCCAGCTACTGGACAAATTGGAAAATAATTCTCGCAATGCTGAGGGTGCCAAGTTAATTGGCCAAGATAACGAAGCACTATCAGTTATCTTGTTGCCTCTTAAAAATAGGCAGTGCAGGTAAAAAAGATTTAACTTACCATGATACCATTACACTTTTGTTTTCTTCACTCTAGCTGTTATCTTACGATGTTTTATGACCAAAAATTGTCCAGGGATCAAGATATTCTTTCTGCAAACCAGTCCCTGAAAATTCTTTTAAACCTAGTTGTGGCTGGTGCCATCAATTCTTCAGGGGTTCTTGATGAGATATTTTGGGAACTTATAGGTTTTACTGCTAATATACTTCGCCTAAAAAGTCAGATTATAATGACTTACTGGTAAAGGTATGCTTGCTATTTGTTAAGACTTACCAATTTGGTAATAATAAGCAACTATTCATGTCTTCATATGTTGAATTTTCAAAATGTCTTCACTTTGTTAATAAGATGTTTGTCATTTATATCTTATGTGCAGTGTTTCTCAGTTATAAAGAAGTTATTAGATAACTGTGGAGGTGGATTGGGAGATTCATACATCAAGCATTGGGTTGCTTTGGTGGAGCTTCATAAAGAGGTCATACTCTCAACTGGGGACTGTATATATATATGTGTGTATATGTATATTCTGTGTGTGTGTATTATATATATATATATATATATTCTTTGTATAATTTCTTAGATTTATTTAAATTTCTCAGCTGTATATGTAGGTTTCTAGTTCTACAGAAGATGCATCCGGAAGACTTCTAAGTGAATCCATTGCCTGCATTACTGTTATAGTATCTCGAGCAGCACAAGGCCTGAAAGCATCTTTGGGATCCAACCGCGTTGACATGGCAATCAATGGTCTTAAAGAGATATTAGATCATGCAAAATCATCAGGAGTATCAGACACTTTGCTTTCACACTTGGTGGCTTGTGGCACAAGCCTAATGTCTGGCTCATCAAATTTGTTACGCCTCGCTTGTGAAGCAAGTAGGGCTATTTGGTCATTGATAGATGCATTTGAGATTCTATCTACAAAGGAAAATGCACGTCTTTCCATTAAGCTCAATGCATTCCCCTTCGTTGGATCGGCTTAATATTAACGGAGATGATTCTGAACCGCTGATTGGTATAGAATCTGAAAAAATAGTTGACGGGGTTACTCGAGGATTTCTCAGATCCAAAGCTTTACAAGTTGCGTTTTATTACTGTCTCCGCCAACGCTTAGAGGCTGCATGGTCTTCTGCTATTCAGGTGATTACTTTCTTATTTTATTTACATAGTATACACACACACACCGAGGCATGCAAACAAACTGAATAAACATGAACGGGGCTTGTTTGTATTCGATTGTTTAACTTTAACCAAACAAACGGATGGAAAATTAAATGAACACATTTTCTTGTTCATGTTCGTTTTTTGTTCGTTCGTTAACATTCTAAATGAATGGTTCATGAACACAACTGAACATAATTAAATGAACAAAAAGTTGTTCATTTAATTTACATAGTATACACACACACACCGAGGCATGCAAACAAACTGAATAAACATGAACGGGGCTTGTTTGTATTCGATTGTTTAACTTTAACCAAACAAACGGATGGAAAATTAAATGAACACATTTTCTTGTTCATGTTCGTTTTTTGTTCGTTCGTTAACATTCTAAATGAATGGTTCATGAACACAACTGAACATAATTAAATGAACAAAAAGTTGTCTTCAATTCTTCATGTTCATCTGTTTATTAAATGAACGAACATAAACGAACTTCCTGCCAAACGGTTCATGAACAGTTCACTGAACGCCCGGTTCGTTTACAGGCCTACAAACAAGCACAAACCCTTTTGACCCATTAGAGACACAACTTTACTCAATCTCCCATTACCTGAAGAGTTTCGTAATTTTGTAATTGTTTTTATTATTTTATTTTTAAATTTCAGATCATCTTAAGGTGTTGTCTGCACAACAGCTCAGTTAGTGGTGTATTATGTGGTCTTCCTAGTTCTTTACCCGTTACAACAGTTGTTAGTGGAGGCGGAGATAATACAATCATTTCAGAGATATTTTCAATATTATCTCTTTGTGCTTCCATTGACAGACCTTCACAAACAGGCGAAACAAACAATCTAAAAACCAAAATATCCAATCCATTTGCTTTAGTTTGCCATTTGTGCCTTCTACTTACTGCAGTTGCACAATCTCTAAAGTCAACCGGAAGAAACTCTGCACTTTTCATGCTGACATCATCAACAAAAAAACAACACTCTCGCCTCTCTGACCTTGCACATCATTATTCTTTATGTGACAGAATACAAAACTCCCTTCAACCTCATTCCATGTCTGCCATGCTGGCGCTCGCTTCAATTTTGTCACTTGAAAGCAACTCTTCTGTTGAAACATCAATATCTGAAATTGCAGTGCCTTTGATACCACGAAGCGCCACACTTTGTGGTTATTTAAGGGTTTTAACAGATAGTAATAATGGAAACAAGCTTTCGTATTGGCATGGGTTTCGAGACGGCTGTGTCGGTTTGCTGGATTCCAGATTAATGTTTGGTGGGGCTTTAGCAATCCAACAGTTATGTGCTAGTGGTATTCCACAAACTCTTATTGATTTGCTGGGAAACAATCATTCAGATCAAAATCAAATTGGACTCTCACCTGTTGGGGTCGTATGGACTGTTTCTTCACTTTGCCAGTGTCTTCCAGGTGGCAGTTCTACTTTTCGTCAGGTGCTGCTTAAACAGGAGCATGTGAAACTTGTGTCTGATTTGATATCAGATGTGCATCTTAAGCTTATTAGATGTTGGGGTGGACCTGGTGGGGGTAAAAATGGAATTAGAGATACAGTTAATTCTGTTATTAATCTTCTTGCATTTCCGTTTGTGGCCGTACAAAATGCAACAAATTCTCCATCTGCTGCTCCTGGTATTGCGACTGCTGCTTCGGTTAACAGTGGTTTTCTATTAAACATGGGGTCTCCTGGTGCTAAAGCTTGTGCTGATGACAAAGAGCTGGTTAAATCAATAGAAGCAAGCATGAAGAAGTATATTCAAGTTCTTTTAGAGGTCAATATTATCTTAATATCTCTGGAACTTATTTCAATTAAATAGTGGTTTTCAAATTTCAACCTATTTTGCTTTTGTGTTTTGACTCTGCAGGTAGGGATTCCAGGTCATATAATTCAGTGCTTGAAACATGTGGAGTTAAAGGATACTGCAAGACCTGTTGCATTTGTAGCAAAAATGACGGGTCACGGGCCACTGGTTGTGCAACTTCTTCGCAATGGTTTGTTGAGTCCGAATATGATGAGGCGGTTACTTGATAATTCTTCACCGAGAGAAGTTAATCTGGATGTTTTAATGATAGTTTCGGATGTAGCTCGTATGCATAAGGTTAGAGTTGTTTACTAGTTATGTGAACATTTTGGTAAATGATTTTTAATACTTTTTATAAAAATGTTTTTGTGTAGGATTTCTATGAGCACATAAAGGGAGCAGACATCTTAGAACAATTGAAAGGGTTTCTTACTCATGAAGATCCCAATATACTGGCCAAGGCTTGCAGTGCCCTAGGAAACATGTGCCGGCATAACTCCTACTTTTATGGCTTGCTGGTATGTATCAACCACCATTTGCTTACATAAATATATCTACTACAATTACATGCCGGCTCTAAACAAGCCAAGCCGAGCCAGGGTGAGTTCGGGCCCGGCTCGTTTACAAGCCGAGCCGGCTCAGCTCTTTTGTTTTATCGAGCTGAAATGTTGAGCTCGGCTTGTTGAGCTGGGTCGTTTGTTTTTAAATTTTGTAAAAACTTTTTATATTTTACACACACTTATATATATATATATATATATATAGAGGAAGGTTAAAATAAAACGACAAACTTTTGTGAGAAGTGTAGGAAAAGATCTTGACCATTAGATTGAATATAACACATTAGGGTATTTTAGTTCATATTTGTTTTGTTATTGTTATTTTTGGAATGAGTTTTAAAATAAATTACACAATTAAGATTTATTTTCTCCACCATCATCCTTATATATTTCCTTTTCCAGCCATCGTCCCCCAAAACACCTCTTATCCATGTTCACAACTACACACCTTAAATCTTTCATCATCATTCATAAATAGTCACCATGGATTTGGTTAAAGGCAAGGGAAAAAAGAGAAAATAAAATGCGAAAACATCATATTGATCTGGATGTTAAAGTTGTGCCGTATCAGATGGTAAACCAGATTTTACGATTAGAAAATAAGAATAATATTGAAGGGGTTAGATCTAATAGTAATAAGAGGAAAAGGTAGATGCGATTGAATAAATTGAGTTTTATGTGTTTTAGTTCTTCATATTCAACCAACTCTGTTTTGGTGGATGATTTTGTACATGAAAGTTTTTGGTGTTGTGAATTTTGGTTATCTGTAAGTGTGTTTTTGTTCATTAATATTGGTTAATTGCAACTTATTTGAATTAAATACAGAGTGTTTTTGTTCAATAAAGTTGGTTATGATGTTCAAACTAGTGTGTTTTAGTTCTTGGTGTTCTAAATTTGGATATAGATTGATAATGTTTCCATATATAACACATCGGACGATTATATGCCCCTAGAGTGTTATAAAACAATGAATCTTAACCATTAGATCACTCAATCCAACGCACCATATCACTTCCTACACTTCTTAGACACACTTCACTTCTTATTTTAACCTCACCCTATATATATATATATATATATATATATATATATATATATATATATATATATATATATATATATATATATATGATTTTTAAAAGATTTCCCTAGATTCCTTATATAAGAGGGTTCAAAAGAAAACCATTATGAGAAAACCCATAAAACTACCATCAACAACCATTCATTTTTTTTCCCAATAGTTTTAATTATAATATCGGTATTGTAAAAAATATGTAGCTCATGAAATTTCATATATGTGTCTCATACGAGTGCCGGGGCACGGCACTGTGACAAATGTATATCCCGAACTATATATAGCCTTTTGGTTTTTTTTTTGGTAAAGATTAATGAGATCTAAAATAATTTTTTTTTTGTATGTGGTTTCTCGAAGTTTTCTGGTATTTTTTATGTTTTCTCATGACTCCCCGCCCCCACTCTCCATTTATAAGCTAAAAATAATTTGTAACATACACATAGTGCAGTATTTTTACATAATTCATAATTTATATGTATTAAAATTTGTGCTTGACTTTTAAATGAGCCAGATGAGAATTTTCAATTTAAAAAAAGTTTTCAATATAGTTTATATTTTCATTAAATTTGTCATGTCTTTATATATATATATGTGTGCGTGCGTGCATGCACGTTGATTTGGTGTTTATTTTAAACAAGCCAACTACTGAGCGAGCCAAGCCAACCTAGGCTTGGGCTTGTTTACAAACGAGTCGATTTTGAGTTATATGGCTCTAATTACAAGACGGGTCTAGAATTAGCGACCGCCGACCAGAATCGTCACTTTTCTTCCTTGTCTTCTATAGGCAAAGCATAATATTGTCAGTCTGTTGGTTGATCGCTGCTCTGATGGGGACAAGTGCACCCGTAAATTTGCTTGTTTTGCGGTGAGACACCATCTTATCTTTTTAACTACAATATGCATATTTATGCTGAATCATCATCACCTGCCTGACTTCTGTTCATTAAACAGATCGGTAACGCTGCATATCACAACGACTTCTTTTATGAAGAGCTGAGAGGATGCATCCCGCAACTAGCAAACTTGCTACTTTCCGAAGAAGAAGACAAAACAAAAGCAAATGCATCGGGTGCTCTTAGCAATCTTGTTAGAAATTCCAACAAACTTTGTCAAGATATGGTTTCTAAAGGGGCAATGCAGGTATGTACTTACGAGTTTTAAAAAGTTTAATATTAGTATTACAAATTTACAATTTGGTCATTGACTATTTTCATGGGTTTGCAGGCTTTGTTGAAGTTAGTGGAAGATTGTTCTCTTATTATCCCCAACCCAAGCCGGAAAGATGCTATTACCGAGTCACCTTTGAAAATAGCTCTTTTTGCGTTGTATAAGATGTGCACGCACTCACCTTGTAGACAGTTTCTGCGCTCATCTGATCGGTACCCGGTGCTTGGAAAACTTCGGGAATCGGGAGACGAAACTATTGCTGAATATGCTTCTGCCATTCTAAAAGAAACCGCTCAACCGTGAATCCATGATGGTATTTTGTTTGTTTTTTTACATCTTTGCTTGTTTGTTTGTTTTAATGCTTTTGTTGATTAACCTTTTTGTGGCACAGGGAGCATGGCATACTCAATTGAACCAGTCACTGTATGTTAAATGTTACTAGTTTTTTGAATTATATTTCAACACTGTTGAATGGGATCAAGAAGATTAAGGAGGGGAAGGGTGTTAGGATGTAAATAAGCATTTTTGTACAATATGCATACAATGTACCATTGTGTATTTCCTTGTTTGAATTTTATTGGTTAAAAGCCGTTTTTTGTGTTTTATAAAAGCACACCCTCGTGTAGAGATGTTCAACGAAACCGGTTCTTGGAACCGAACCGGTGGACCCGAACCGGTTCCTACCCGTTTTTTGTAGGAACCGGACCCTATCTGATTCAACCCGATGATCCGTGACCGGTTCTTTCATTTCTGAGTGGGGGCGGGTAGGAACCGGAACCGAACCGGAACCTAACCATCCGGAACCGGTTTCTAACCGGTTCTAGCCGTTGGATATAGCCGTTGGAAATCGTTTTTTTGGCCGTTTTTTGACCGTTGGGGTCAAAAATAGCCGTTTTTTGGCTCCCCCAAGCACCCCACTGTATTTGGTGTCATGGGTTCATCACAACACTTAAAACGCAAACCCGAACGCAAAAAAATACAAAAAAACGCTATTACAACGTTTTGAGTTCTCTAATCTCTTGTTTTCTCTTCTTCTATATTCATATTTGTTGTTATGGCTGCCTCACAATCATCGGTTGGTCAAGGTTCCAACGCCGAACCAAGTTTCGTTCGTATTGTACCTCATAATCGTAATCAAGAGATTTGGTGCAATTGAGATTTGGTTGAATTGAGTGACCATTCATTGAAGGCTCGGTGCAAGTTTTGTGGGATTTATTTAAACCCACTTTCGAATTCAAATTTGAAGAAACACATCGAAAAACCGTATTGCAAGGCGTTGAAAAAGAACGTTGATTCGCAACAAACGCAAATGGATAGTGAAGGCGGAATATTTACATACCAAATTGATCGAGTTCAAGATCGTATGGCGAAGTTTGTGATTCAAGAAGCTTTGCCGTTTAGCCACTTCGACAGCCCTCGCTTAACCGCCATGATTCGAGATACGCTTCAACCACAATACACTCACGTAAGTCGTCATACTCTTAAACGTTATTGTTTAAAATTGTGGAAGAAGGCCAAAGAGGTACTAATTGCATATTTTGAAAATATAAATACGGGAATAAACTTAACTAGTGATGTTTGGTCGGCTCCACATGGTCTACCCGAATCTTATCTTTGTGTCACCGCTCATTGGGTAGACCCGTCATCGAGGGAAATGATGAAACGCACCATTGCTTTCGAACTCTTTGAGTATCCACATACGGGAGATAATTTGTTTGAAATTTTAAATTATGTTATAAAAACTTATAAACTAGAAAATAAAATATTTTCAATGGCATTTGATAACGTGTCGAATAATACATCGGCGGTTGATAAATTAAAATTAAAATATACGCCGATTTGCAATGGTGTATTTTTTCA
This sequence comes from Bidens hawaiensis, assembly GCF_021521415.1. Taxonomy (NCBI): domain Eukaryota; kingdom Viridiplantae; phylum Streptophyta; class Magnoliopsida; order Asterales; family Asteraceae; genus Bidens; species Bidens hawaiensis. The sequence continues at coordinate 19,814 of NW_027494973.1, forward strand.
CTCAAGGTGTGTTGCACATATCATTAATTTAATCGTGCAAGACGGACTTGCTTCGGATGAGGTTACATCGGTTATAAACGATTTTAGACTAATGATACATGAAGTTTTTAAGAAAAGTAAAAAAGACAAATGGAATATAGAAAATTTTGTAAAGATACGGGAAGAAAAGCTTTGGGAGCTAATTGGGATGTACCTCATCGATGGAATTCCACTTGCATAATGTTTCAAAGTGCTTTGAAACAAAGAGAAACTTTACAAATGTTTCATTCTAGTCTTGCCGAGAATGATTTGGCAATCCACTTTTCAAATGAGAAATGGGAAATTATCAATGACTTATCGACTTTTCTTGAAGTTTTTAAAACATCAACTACGAAACTATCGGGAACGTATTACCCGACAAGTCCCTTGGTTCTTTCGGAGTTATTTTTAATCGTTAACAATCTTAAAGAATTTGAAAATAAAAGTCCAATGTTTTCAAACATCATATTATCAATGAAGTTTAAATTAAAAAAATAATTTCTTGAATTGCCACCGGTTTTTACTTGCGCCGCCGCTTTAAACCCAATGTTAAATGTTACGGGGGTTGAATGTGTGATAGACGAATTTTTTCAGCCTTAGATATGCATGAAGTTGACCCAAACTTTTCAACAGAGGCAAAAAATGATTTTAACTTGAATTTTAAATTTATGTATGACTTTTATTTAAATAAATATGGGTCAAACATACACATGCCTATGCCGGGGGGGTCTTCATCAAGTTCAACTGCTACTAGAGTACGAGATCCCATGATTAGCCTTATGAACACCGTTCGCAACGTAACGGCTAAAAAACAGAGGGGTAACACCCCTTCAAGCGAACTAGGAAGGTATAGAGCAAATGATTACTCTACCGGTTTATCTGAAGAGGAATATGGCACTTTTGATGTTTTGGCTTGGTGGAAGGTAAAGGAAACCGAGTTTCCGATTCTTGCCACCATGGCCCGTGATTTAATAACCGTCCAAGCTTCTACGGTAGCTTCGGAATCCGCTTTTTCTCTTAGTGGCAGGGTAATATCGGTGAGAAGAACAAGACTAAATTCGGAGTCGGTGGAGATGTGCATTTGCTTAAAGGATCTTTTGGACTCAATCGATCGTATTCAACACGTAACCACTCTCGAAGATAAAACACCACTTGATGTTCGAGTGCACGACGAACAAGAAGGCATTTCTACAAGTAATTCCGAGGAAGAAGTCGCCGCTCAATAATTACGACGAACAAGAAGGCTTTTCTAGAAATAATATGTCACAACTTTATATTTATAAGTTTAATGTTTTGTTAGTTTGTTTTTAAAGATTTTAAAACATGTAACCTTTTTTTTTTTAAATTCTTAAAGTAAATAAAATAAATTTTATGTTAATTGTTTTGTTTATTTTTCATGCTATACAAATACGAATCGTAGTTTAGAATCCAAATCGCAAACGAAAAAAGAAAAAAACAAATGCACTTGTATTGCAAATCCAATGAACAAGTTTACATTGTACAATGGTTACATATTTAACTGATGATGTTCCAACTGATGAAACTCTGCAACTGATGTGTCACTGATTCATATTTTGCATCAGTGACAACAAACTCTGCAACTGATGAATTTTCCCACTGATGAGTATTCCTCATCAGTGGCAACCTTCAGTAGTTGTCATCAGTGGCAACCTTCAGTAGTTGTCTTCAGTGGCAACCTTCAGTAGTTGTCTTCAGTGGAAAACATCTTCAGTAGTTGTCTTTGCTTCATCAGTTAATTGTTTATTTTTATGTTAATTGTTTTTTTTATTTTTCATGATATACAAATACGAATCGTAGTTTAGAATCCAAATCGCAAACGAAAAACGAAAAAAAAAATACACTGTAACCGGTTGGAACCGGTTACGGTACAGGAACCGGGTTAGGAACCGGTAAGAACCAGTTAGATAGGTTAGGGGTCCGAGGGTGGGAGAACCGGTTCGGTTCCCTAACCGGTTCGAGTCTGGAACCGGTTTAAAAGGGGGTTTTGAATATAGGAACCGGTTAGGAACCGGTTCCGGTTCCTAGTCCCAAACCGTTTTGAACATGCCTACCCTCGTGCATCTGGGCGGTCAAGTTATTACGTTTACAGTAACTGAGGTGAGGGGTGTACATCAGTACATGGGGTGGTAAATAAGATTAGTAACATGTTTCTAAGTTAGTGTAGTGGATTTGCAAAAGATTAACATTTACAATAGTTGACGTAAAAAAGTTTGATAAAACATGATATACAGAATCTTTGATACACAACTGCATGTTTTGTTACATTGTTCATAAGCAAATTATTTTATTCTCAACTTTATTCCTTGCAAAATTTAAGTTTTAAGCTACTAGTTATCTAGCTCGTGCTTAGTGGGTAAATAAATTTTAATAAGTTAGTTCAGAAAGTTCTACAAAAACAAGAATGTAATTCATGTGAAAAACGAAGTTCATTTCATCGTGTTAAAACACACCAAGATTTTCTTTTAAAATTAGCAAATCATCACAATGTTAAAAGTTGAAACGAATCAACTATTCAAGAAAGAGTGTGCTAATTTACATTCAGAACAATTAATAGTTATTAGTTACATCAGCTATAAGTTTTTGGTGAAAAAAATCCTCGGCATAAACACGTTCAACATTGACTCAGTTACTACTGAAGATTGACGTGCTAGAAGTAACTCGGTTATCGCTAATGCACACACACTATGACAATCTAGCTTATCAGCCAATTGATGATCCAAGAATTAAAATTGAAGAGATGAGGGCATTGCTTGAAAGTTGAAACTAAAGACCTAGGCAGACCATATTAAGACTAAGGGGATAATGTATGATGTAATATATATGTTGAATTGATTTCTTTTGAGAACCACTTTGAGTTTTAAGAACTCGAAAGAACTCAACATAATAATTTTTTTTCCGATTTTTTTACACATGTGTAATACGTAAGTGTAAGTGATGTACAAAAAATTACGGTATTTTTTTACGCACCGATTCGACTTTTTATACATGTGTAACTAACGTTTAAACTTGTGTAATTATCAAAAATACTTATTCTCTCTCCTGCTTCATATTTTAATTAAATTTAATTTCAGCCACATATTTCATATCATTTAATTAAATGTGTAGTTCAAAATTGAGTTCTTAAAGTTCTTAAAACTAACCATGGTTCTCAAATTAACCCTCCCCTATATATGTTTACATGTGAAAGTAGGGCTGTGCAACGGTTCAGAACCGCGAGAACCGAACCTGAACCAAAATTGAGTGAAAGAGAGAACCGGAACCGGAACCTAATATAGTAAAACGGTTCGGTTATAGAACCGCTAAAGCCGGTTCTCGCTAATCAGTTCTAGCTAGAACCGGTTCGATCGTTTATTTATCAAATGAGTTATGCAAACTTTACAAATTGCAAAACAAGTTTATACAATTGTATGTCTTATTTTATGGTAAAACTAATTTAAATTACAACATGAACATTCTTTATAATTTTTATTAAAACGTAAGTGTTGAAGTTAAATAAATCATTGGCAACGATAGATTAATAGAAGACCATATCATTTTATATTAAATTACCTTGATAACTTAAATCAAAGTTGATCATGGTTGCTAGGTCTTGAACGTAAAGAAATAAGATTTTAATTAAAAAATGATTGAATGGATGCCGGTTAATAAGTTAATTTATAAATAATGGGGATTGGTAAATTTATATAAAACGTTTTGAATATTCCGGTTCTTCGGTTCCAAGTCTAAAACCGCCGGTTTTACCCGGAACCGAACCGGGAACCGTTTAATGCAAATTCTAAGAACCGAGAACCAAACCGGTACACACATTAGCGGTTCTGAGGCACCGGTTCGGTTCCGGTTCCTCGGTTCTGGCGGTTCCGAACCGTATTCTGCTCACCCCTATATGAAAGGGTTAATTACATATGTGACAAGAAGTCAAGGGGTGAAATGGGTCAGATGAGAAAGTTGGTGTCCAATATATAACCAAAATAAAATAAAGATTGTTTATGATTTGTTTTCTTATTAGGAGTATAATTAGCTTAGTAAACGAAAACAAGTTATTGCTTTAGTATAAATAGAGGATTAAGGTTTATCTATTATCTGTGATATTTGTTCAAAATAGTAGTTGAAACGTCACTAGTGACTGCTTACAAATTTACTCGATTCAATGTTTTCAACAGTGTTCGTAATTTAAAACTTCAAACGTTAATTAGTTAACAGTTAAACAAAATATTAATCAACCCATAAACTGTTTACCCAAATGAGCGAGCCCCTTTGGATTGGGGGATGATTACAAAGTGTAACATCGTCTAAATGCTTAATTCCGATACCACATATTATTAAAACATAAAAAGGTATGTGTGTCCACGTCATGATATTATCTATCAAATAGGAGAATGAGTGGTTACTCGAACACTAGCATGGATTCTCAGTAGACCCCACCATCTGCATACCAACCTCCATGGAATTCAATTCAGAAACCCAAAATCAGAGTCTTTTTTTCAAACACAATTTTCATCACCACATAATATTATTATTGATTGAAACTAGCTCTCAGATTACCTACCAACCAACCAAGTGAAGTGGTGATGAGTTTGTTGAACAACAAAAGATTAAACAAGCATTGTTAACAAAGCAATGTTTTTGGAAGAATGGCCATCACAAATATCTCGTTGACATCATCATCATCAACTTACAGACATCCCTCAACATCTCTCACTTGCAGTCTAAATCCTTCTTCAAGAAGGTCTTCAGTTTTTCTTCCTGACACCACTGGACCTTCTTATAATCCCCTCGTCTATCAGGTGAATTATTATTATTATTATTATAATGTGACATGATTTTAGATAAAGATGAATAATGTGGTAAATGTTGCCACTTTTGTGTTGGCTCAATTGGTTTTTTTTTCCATCTCGGGAGTTAGGGGTTGTTAATTAGTTTCTTAATGACTAAGTTAGCGTTATTAGGATTTAGCAAGAGAAATACCACATATGTGTAATTAAGGTTTTTGAGTTATTAGGTCCTAAAGTTTCGTTTTTAGCAGGATTGGCTTTGCTATTCAAAAGGGGGTTGCGGCGCAGCTTGTTGCCCGTTTGGCTGCCACTTTATTGTAATCATTTTATAGTAAATTATAAATATTAATATTTTATTACTTGATAATTAGAGAAGTACAAGTGCAATACAGGTAATCACGTAAGATGTTACTTTTTTGGAATAAAAAAACTATAACAATACTATACACAAATTATAGAGAATAAAATGCTCATTATATGGTGTATTTATTTATTTTTAATAAATATTAATGTATGAAAAAGTTACGACCATTTAAAAATCGTGAGCTAAGTTGGTTTAAGAATGGAGTTAAAAGGAATGTATGGGTAAAATTGAGAGGGCAAAAGTGTAAGTACTTTTTATGTAACTAAAAGTTGGGTTAAGATAAATTGTTCCATTAAACTATTAACCACATGATTAACATTAAAAAACATGTCTCTTTAAGTATATGGGTTCCAATTTTCGGGTTTTGTGTGTTTTCGTTTCTTGTTTATCAATTCGTTCTTAAATTTGGACCTAACTTTGCTGCAATCAATAGGCTGTGAAGCTTCTAGGGCCTCCTGCAACATTTGATGCATCAAAACTTGAAGTAATATTTAAAGGAGATGATGAAAAGGATCAGTATAAAAGAATTGTTCCAAGGACTTACAATCTTTCTCATTGTGACTTCACTGCTAACCTCACATTAACCATCTCAAATGTTATTGATCATGACCAGGTGACTGTTGCTTCCACACGCATATATGGCTGTAAACGAACTGAACAAGGCCTTGTTCATGCTTGTTCGTTAAGCTTTTATCCGACAAGTGAATGGTTCACACGAGCAACTAAACGAAAACAATTGTTGTTCGTGTTCGTTCATGAAGGATATGAACGTGAACGGGTTAACGAACACAAACAATGCTTTATTTGATTTGGCTAACCGAGAATGGTCAGTCACCATTTGGTCCGCCTACCTAGTTTGTGTTGGTATTTTTTTAAACATTCATATTCATCTATTAATATACATATAAATTAATCACATAATACTTGTATACATTTTTGTTTTATAGTTGATAACTTTGCTTAAATCTATATGATAAGATTAGAAAAGTCGTTAACAAATATTTAAAACGTTTAGTGGACAAACTTTAACGAACGCAAACGAATGTTCACGAACACAATTGAACAAATATAGCATTTGTTTGCGCTCGTTCATTTAGTTAATCGAACCTAATTCCTTGTTAATTCAATCATTCGTTTATTAAACTAACCAACATAACCGAAATTCAACTTCCCGCCGAACACGGTTCGTTTACAGCCCTACACACACACACACACACAATAATACTCTTATAAAGCTGTATACTGAACAATCATACGTATGTGGTTTGATTGAAAAGCTGAAAGGGTGGTATAATAAGGATGATGTAGTGGCTCAATGGGCTGAAGTGAAGGGTCACATGTGTCTTGATGTTCATTGTTATGTTAGTGGACCCAATTCATTGCTAGATATTGCTGCAGAGTTCAGATACTATATCTTCTCAAAGGAGCTGCCTTTGGTAAATTAGCTAATTCATTTCAATAATTATGCAAACATTAGTATGTTAGGTTACTGAAGAAAAACAATAAGATTTTGGCCAAAAATGGTGCAGGTGCTTGAAGCTGTCCTGTATGGAGATCGAATTCTGTTTAGTGAACGGAAAGAGTTGATGGATGCGTTTGTTCGGGTGTTTTTTCACTCTAGTTCAAGAAAGTATAACCGTGTAGAGTGTTGGGGTCCGCTTAAAGATGCTGCTAAGGTATGATACACAATCTTGAACTTATGTATGAAAACAAGTTTCTTTTGTATGCAATTTGATGTTGAAATGCAAGCAAATGGTTTTAATATTTGTGAAATGAAATGTTTAGGGACGGTTCGGTGATCAGATACAAGGTTTATTGGGTGAAAATAGAGAACGGTCTGCGCCTCCAAAGAGCTGGGGAATACTGAAATCTGTATTTCAAGTTCTTTGTACATTCCTTCTGTAATTAACCACACAAAGGTCCAGGGGCAATGATATAGTAAAGTCAACCTGTGGGAGTGTTGAAAGTCAACCGTTGACTTGCTGTGCTCGTTGAGGTTATGATTGAATTCATTTTGCTGTCTCATTGATTCTTTTTTGTACCATGTACTGCAACTCATGAATCAGAAACCATGAGATCAATATTCTTGATAACTGATAAAGATTTGCCTTTTGTTAATGAAAATTTCATTTCAAAAACAAAGAATGAACTTGGTTTTCAGAGAGCAGGATAAGGTTTGGTGAAAATTTGCTATAAGGTACATTTTGTCAGATGAAGCTTGTTTTATATTCAATGAAGCATGCTTAAAGTTTAATAAAGATAATACAAAGAGAAGATCAACAATGCACAAGCAATACCTTTGTACAATATACTTCCCCAAGCAATGAATAACACATATGCAATTGGTAGTAATACAATGCTTGCGGGTAATCAGGTTGGGTCTCACCAAATAGTCTAATACCATACTCGTGCCTGCGACATATATACATGTTTAATCAAATTTATACCAAGTCTCATACCCAAATAACCATCTTAGATGTTTCCCATCAGGTTTGGGTGATTAAGATTTAAGAGGCTTTGTTTTTGTCACTGTGCCACCATACCCGTGACTGTTAACAACTGTTTTGTGGAATATATGCGTAAAGGGGGTGAATACCTTGTTCCATGTATAAATCTGAAGGATTAATCTTGAGTTATTAGTAAAGTTAAGGGTTTATTTTGTTAAGTTATAATTTAGTTATTTGAATTGTAGTAGGTTTAGGAAATGTCTTGGCTTGGAGAAAAAGTTAAGTGATTGTCTTGGAGAGCAATTTAAGTAGGTCTATATATAGGGTCTAGATTATTAGTTTTAAGAGAGAGTTAAGAGAGAGTCAAGGAGTCTTATCTCCATATACGTTTGATAAGTTCGTGAAGTTCGTTTGATTATATGAAAAGAGTCGAGGGTTATCACCTCAATATCTCTCGTTCGTTTGTTTGATAAGTTCGTTTAATTCGATTGTTTGATCCGTCTGGGCCAACAATTGGTATCAGAGCTACGGCTCGGATTCACGTAAAGTTCGTGTTATTAAACTTTGAAGGATTTGATTGGTTGAGAGGTTTTGCCAATAAGTTTGTTCGTAACATGGTAGCAAAAATTGTTCGATCGGGGAAACAAGTTACACCATCAATTATATTACAGATTGAAGGGGTAGGTTTCTTTTTTATTTTTCGTTGACCAAAAATTAAAGGAGTGATAATATATTTTTTGAGATATCGAAATTCACAAAGTGTCAGAAAGTATTATTTTTGGTTTTAGCCGCCAAAGATACACCACAATTGTTCTTTTGCAATTGTTGTTGTGTGGATTAATTAACACCATTGTTTGTCTTATATGATGCACAAAGTCAAATCATAGCCACAACATTTTTTTAGTGTTTATCGTTCACGAGGAAGACCGAAAGCAATTTTATTGTTTTGTTTTATTATATCATCGAATCATGGTTGGTGATAAAGAAGTAGAGAGCTCGGGAACAATGAAAGAACCGGTAGGTGGTTTTGTGCTACAAGCACCAAAGTTAACGTCGACCAACTATGCATCATGGTCGGTTACGGTGAAAATTATTTTGGGTGCAAATGGTTTGCATGATGCGATTGATAAAGAAAAGGCTGTAGGAATTGAAGAAAGAAAGAAGTTTATGGCCTTGGGTGTTATCTTTCAAACCCTACCTGAAGATGTGATGCTTCAGATGGCCAAGTATTCAAACTGAAAGATGTTTGGGAAGCGTTAAGAGTTCATTATCTTGGAGCAGAAAGAACTCAGAAAGCTCGTGTTCAAATGCTAAGAACCGAGTTAGATGGATTGAAGATGGGGGAGACAGAAAGTATTGATGATTATGCGGCGAAGTTGGGTGGAGTACAATCAAAGTACAAGAGCTTGGGAGCGGTACTTGAAGAAGATGTTTTGGTAAGAAAGTTCTTGAATTCTATGCCAGATAAATGTTTACCTGTTGTTTCTTTGATGGAGCTACTCGCAGACATTGAAACAATGGCGTTTGAAGATGTGGTTGGACGTTTGAAGGCATATGAAGAAAGAAACAAGTTCAAGAATGTGAATGGAAGTTCATCCCAAAGTCAGCTCTTGTTCACCCAAAACGAAAAGAAAGTTGAAAACTACCGAGGACGTGGTAGAGGCCGTGAAAGATACAACGGACGAGGAAGAGGGAATCCAAGATGGAATAGTGAACGTAAGAATGACAAACGGGGTGAATACTGGAAAAAGAACCCTGAAGAATGGGAAGATAGAAGAAAGTATGTAACGTGCTACAACTGTGATAAGATTGGGCACTACTCGAACGAATGTAAAGAACCAAGCAAAGGGAATGATGAACTGAATTTGACAAAGAAAGAAGATGATGTTGATCCTTCTTTGTTCATGGCGGTTTGTTCAATAAAGAAGGTAAGTTTGAATGAAGAAAGGGTTATTCTAGGTGTGTTTTAAAGTGATGAAAAGAATGAAGGTACGTGGTACTTAGACAATTGTGCAAGTCATCATATGTCAGGAAAGAAAGAGTTTTTTACTACCTTGGATGAAGGAGTTTCGGGTCAAGTGAAGTTTGGTGATGGATCCGAGATCAAAATCAAAGGTAAAGGTAATGTGACTGTCGTAAGTAAGACTGGTGAAAAGAAAACGTTTTGTGATGTTTTCTATATCCCTAAGTTGAAGACCAATCTTCTTAGCTTGGGAAAGTTGGATGAAGAAGGATGTAAGATTGAAATAGCCAATGGTACATTGAGGCTATATGATCAGAAAGAGAAATTGTTGATGAAGGTTCAGAGAAATCTTAATAAGACGTACAACATCAAGCTTCAGGTATGTTGTCATTTTAATAACTTTGAAGTTGAAAAGAAAGAAAGTTATGATGTGAAACCGATTATGAAGGCTAAACAAAAGGCTAAACACATATTTGAGTTATTATGAAATAATAATATTAGTTATTATGAGATGGGCTTGTGTTGGGTTAAATAAATGTGGGTAATTGATGTGATAAAAGTAGTCTAATACTTATTAACTAAATAACGCTAATCTAGACACTAAGTAATAATCTAGACTCTCTAAAACTCGACTAAACTACTAACCGGCAAGTGAACCGATCGACTCTAGTAAAGTTAAGTAAGTCCAGATATCGAACCCACGAGACTCTTTAAATTACGTTCATTAACTAATTAGACTCGACAAACTGACACGGCTATTTATTTATATATTAAGGGGGTTTATTATAATACTATTAATTAAAATAATATTAAAATCTAATTAATAAAAGACAAGACCCTTGACCCTTCTCAAGAAGACACGACCCTTAATAAAAGACAAGACCCTTAACTTCTCAAGTAAAGTTAAGTAAGTCCAGATATCAAACCCACGAGACTCTTTAAATTACGTTCATTAACTAATTAGACTCGACAAACTGACACGGCTATTTATATATATATTAAGGGGGTTTATTATAATACTATCAATTAAACTAATATTAAAATCTAATTAATAAAAGACAAGTAAAAACGAAAAGAATATTTTTATGAGTTTAAATCAGATTACAATGAAAAACCACCTAGGCTAGAATCCCCAAAGTTTCAGTTATCAATTAATCAGAAAATGCTTGTTATGGAACCGGGATCATAAAATAATCACTTAAAAGAAAACACGAACAGGACCCTTGACCCTTCTCAAGAAGACACCTATGGATTTCTATTAAGCTCTTAAAAACACCAATTTTAATATTAGACTTCCTTACAGTTATCTAATTTATTATGATAGAGTACCTTTATAGTGAAATCCTACCTTACAGCGCGGAAATCAAAGGTAATTTGACAAACATAATTGACTCGTTAGACAATATTAGTTAATCAAACCTAGACGGACTCCTTACGAAGAACTAAATCTAGCAATCTCAATCAACAAAGATCTAGCAGTAACCTATCACCTTACAGCTTTCTAGGTTAGCAACACACTTTTATTCGTTTGACTAATAATATTATTCCTATGATCTTATTCGAATTCAATTATAAACTAGTCAAAAACACACAGTAGATGACCTAACAAACTCCTATCATATGAAACAATCACCAAGGATTTTGTGGAATAATAAAACTAGAACAACCAAAACCAAATACACATACGCATCAATCAAATAAACCAAACAATTTACTGAATCATAAAACATAACGAAAAGCAAATTCCAAATAAAATAAAACTTCAAACAATGGTTCATAACAAGCCTAGACAGTCTAATAAGTTTAGCCTAGCATCTTAAAATCAAAGAAACAAAAATAATTAAGTTCAACAACCAAGCTCATAATTAAAATAATAAATGCAAACCGAATGATGATAATGCTTGTTTGAGTAGGTGTTACACCCAAACGATCTTGGCTTGAACCAACAACTTTCTTTTCTTGCAAAAACGGCAGACTCCTTTCGAATTCTTTTTCTTTCCTCCGTAGGGTTCCTCTCACATCCAACTCCCATAAAAATTATCCTCCCTTTATGCCCTTAATTTTCATGTGTTTTACTTCTTTGTTTGTGGGCCCCCACGAGATCCATACTTGGCCCATCACAATTTATTGTTATATCCGTAGCCGAATTCAATGCGCGATGTTCATGAGTTTTTGACTTGTTTAGTTGGCCACTAAATAATTCAAAAAATCTCACGTACTTGTTAGCTAAAGCAAACAAACATAGTTTGTTAGTATTAAATATTTAAATGAAGCAATTGTGTTTCTTTTTGAAATTATTGTTAACATAATTTATATACTGTTATCTAATTACGAAATGGATGATAACAATATTAGTAATATATAAATTCCATTCGAATATGCACTCGTTGCTCAAAATCAGAGTGAACATATTCCATTTTAGTTCGTTGTCTCGCGAAACATTTATAATTCAAATTTGAGCTAATAGGAGCAAGATTATATAAAAACCAACTCAAAAGTGTAGGGAATATTTATATAACCTATATATAATTAAGACCACATCAAATATCCCACACTTAAACATCGTCCCTGAAAAAGTCTAATGCAATGGAATCAGAATCGGAAAATATAGTCTTAAAAACATATAGATTAATTTAAAATTTTAGAAGAACGCAAAAACGTAGATCATCGATATTTTTGTCCACTTAAATCCATGCTTTGATCTTTACCGGGACAAATAAGATCCAACAATTATATTACTCAGTGGTTTACACAATTAAGACCCACTTACTTTCAGCTTTTACCGGACTAGACCACCCCAACTTGACTTAAACCTCAAAATTAGCAGATTTAAAACTTTTGTTGCTCTTTTTTTTTATGAATAGTTAAGACGATCAAGGGTATTGTTTATCCATCTAAGTTTAAGCATCGAAGTCTACCAAGCAGCCATTAGATATGATTTAGGTATAATTAATTAATAGCTAGTGTTCCCCACAACATGACATACCCTCGTTATCAAGCAATACACCGGACCATCACCATAGGTGAGTATGCAAAATTTCATCTGTAGGGCTTACATATGGTGTGTCACTTGTGGTCCGTTTCTTAATGGTAATGAGACGCGAGCAAAGGGACCCCACATGGCTAACAGCGTGGATGATCAAGTCTGTAATGCATTTGTACTTTTGTGATCATGTTTAAAGACTTATGTGGCAGAAATCTACAGGTTTGCTCTTTTTAAGCTTTATTTTAAATATTCACAACCCCACTTAGGAATTGTGAATACCCAGATGAATAGACTGCATACAGACCCATAGTATCCGGACCCGGGGCATCCCATCAATACAAGATTTAAGGTTATAAAACCATACGCCAATGATGTGTAAAACACTAAAACTAGCAGTTTAAGATTTATATCACAGGCTACACGGCATACTCTAACGTTAAACCTACCCAAGCATCATATGATAACGTATTCAAAATTTTAAACTTTTCAAACTTTATAATATTTTCACTTTTCATACCAAGAATTGAGGCTTGAGTATGGCCCGACCTTTCATTACTTATTTTACACGGACAAAACACTTTACCCACAAGAGATTTCCGACCCATTTTATCAAATTGCCCTTTCATTTTCAAGGCTGAGCCTACCGACACATCCCAAGTTAAGTGCGTTTTCTTTTATTTATCTCATATTATTAGTAGTTTGAAAAACCAATTTCCGATAAATATCATCATCTCCTACTTTTAACGCAAAAACTATATTCAAGGGACATTTAAAGCAGTTAAAATTAAACTACGACTCAAATATCCTATCACAAAACTTAAATTTTGCATTGTCCTCAATGCAAGGATAAAGACGAATTAAAATAAAAATAAAATTAAAATAAAGTCGGACTACAAAAAAAACTAAAAATCTAAAAATTAAAAACAAAAGCAAAATAAAAAGTTAACAAGCTAGATAATGGAAAAGACTTAGCTGGTAATATGCGCAAGAAATATGATGCCAAAGTCTTATTCCATGGATGCCCTCCAACTACGAACGTGCTCAGAAAATGGTAACTCCTTCTCTCACACATTAACGTAAGCGTCAAAACAAAACAAACATATCTAAAAATGTATGTTATCAAACTGATAGATATTATGCAATAAAAGTGTTTTACCAACCCACAAATATATAAAACATGAATAATCAGGAGCAAATAAATAAATATAAAGTATACGGCTCCACTGCAATTCCATCCCCACACTTGTCTTTTTCATTAAATTCTTCATTGGGGATCGTCTCTCTAGCTCACTCAATCTTCAAACTAGCAAAACTTAAAAACACAAAAACAAAGATGAACTACAAAAACTATGTTAGTGACTCGATTAACTATACAAACTCGTGAAACCTCCCCACCCTTGAACTTAATCAGGAGGTTTATCCTTAATCTGGACCCTATCTAACCCGTTTAGTTCCACCCGGAATTTATCATACAGTAATATATCAATGATGGAACCACAAAATATTAAATTAGAATTAAAAATCAGTAACGGGTCAGACCAACTATATTTAAACTTACCCGGCAAGAGCCGAATGCGTTGTAAGTATCGAGAAGACTGGTCTTGTTTGACATGCAAAGGTTTTTTCATTCCCTTAGACCATCTTCTAAAGTATACGCAACTTCGGTTTTCAGGTAACTTATCATCCTCGACCTTCTCCCGTGGTTTTAATTCCCGATAAGCATTCAAAACACAGTCCACGGGCCGGCAATAGTGTTCTTCCTCTAACACCACACTCTCATCTACACTGTCCTCTACAAGTAGGGCCTCGAAAAATGCAACATCCTCATTAACGTCCAATGTGTCTCCCCCGTCATAATCCGACAATCCATCCAACTCCAGATTCAGGAATTCATCTTCCTCGGTAAGCTCATTATCAACCTTAACCATATCCTTAACACCAAACATTAACTCAAGTGAATCCCCCAAGTCCACGTCATCCTCTATCTCTTCTTTCTTCACTAACGACCTCTGATAAGCAGCCCACCCTTCTTTATTTATTTCATCACCAGAGTCACTGTAACAACCTGCAAAATCAACAACGCATACATGTGTGGCCTGAGGTGGGACTTCATCAGCTACTCGTGTCTCTGTATCTAGAATGTTCTCCTCTGAATCATCTATATACTCCATGATTGGCTCTTTCCCTTCTTCTAGAAACATCGGGAACAACTCGCCCAACCGATTCGTGTATCCCAAATAGTTGCCTTCCGCATCATACTTATAACCAGGTGTCGGTTGCTGCTCTATTTGCATGTTCTCATCTCCAGTTTCTCGAATAAATTCGGTATCTGACTCGTACACGCATTGGGAGATCTGCTCTGACCGTTCTTCCACCTTTGTTAGTATTCCGGAGATTTCTTTAACTTCATCCTGGAGACCTGCAAAAATAGACTGTTGATTTCTTAGTATAGCATCATGTTCAGCTAATGATTGTTGGTATTGGGCATCCTTCTCTAATAGTCGAGTCAACAATTCCTCTATCTTATTCAAATACGCCTCAGCACCCCTGTTGGGGTTGCTCTCGGAATGTTGACCATAATCTTTCCCTTGCTTGTATTGATACCCCCGATCCGGTTCTTTAAAAAAATATGGCGGGGACCCTGTGAAAGATAAGACGGTTGCTGCACATAGGGGTTAGTACGATTATATGGACATGCACGAGTCATATGAAAACTAACGCATCTGTAACAAATAAAGCTAGAACCCTTGTATGGACAATCACATGGTAAAAGAGGATCACCACACGTATCACAATTAAGGTTACTATAGTATGGACATTTAATGGTAAAGTGAGGTCCATCACAAATTTCACACATAATCACAAAAATCTAAACAAGCAAAAGACACGGAAAATTAGACACCTACGACTCAAAGCAAAAAATAAACACGTAAAAATCTAATTAACTAAAACCCTAAAAACATTAAAAGTAAAAACACAATAGCACGTATATAGCAAGTAAGTCCAATCAGAGTTAATAACACAAACGCCAAGAGTCCCCGACAACGGCGCCAAAAACTTGATGTGCTAAAAGTACGCTAATATTTATTAACTAAATTACGCTAATCTAGACACTAAGTAATAATCTAGACTCTCTAAAACTCGACTAAACTACTAATCGGCAAGTGAACCGATCGACTCTAGTAAAGTTAAGTAAGTCCAGATATCGAACCCACAAGACTCTTTAAATTACGTTCATTAACTAATTAGACTCGACAAACTGACACGACTATTTATTTATATTAAGGGGGTTTATTATAATACTATTAATTAAACTAATATTAAAATCTAATTAATAAAAGACAACTAAAAACGAAAAGAATATTTTTATGTGTTTAAATTAGATGACAATGAAAAACCACCTAGTCTAGAATCCCCAAAGTTTCAGTTATCAATTAATCAGAAAATGCTTGTTATGGAACCGGGATCATAAAATAATCACTTAAAAGAAAACACGAACAGGACTCCTGACCCTTCTCAAGAAGACACCTATGGATTTTTATTAAGCTCTTAAAAACACCAATTTTAATATTAGACTTCCTTACGGTTATCTAATTTATTATGATAGAGTACCTTTATAGTGAAATCCTACCTTACAGCGCGGAAATCAAAGGTAATTTGACGAACATAATTGACTCGCTAGACAATATTAGTTAATCAAACCTAGACGGACTTCTTACAAAGAACTAAATCTAGCAATCTCAATCAACAAAGATCTAGTAGTAACCTATCACCTTACAGCTTTCTAGGTTAGCAACACACTTTTATTCGTTTGACTAATAATATTATTCGAATTCAATCATAAACTAGTCAAAAACACATAGTAGATGACCTAACAAAATCCTATCATATGAAACAATCACCAAGAATTTTGTGGAATAATAAAACTAGAACAACCAAAACCAAGTACACATACGCATCAATCAAATAAACTAAACAGTTTACTGAATCATAAAACCATAACGAAAAGCAAATTCCAAATAAAATAAAACTTCAAACAATGGTTCATCACAAGCCTAGACAGTCTATAAGTTTAGCCTAGCATCTTAAAATCAAAGAAACAAAAATAATTAAGTTCAACAACCAAGCTCATAATTAAAATAATAAATGCAAACCGAATGATGATAATGCTTGTTTGAGTAGGTGTTACACCCAAACGATCTCGGCTTGAACCAACAACTTTCTTCTCTTGCAAAAACGCCAGACTCCTTCTTTCAAATTCTGTTTCTTTCCTCCGTAGGGTTCCTCTCACAGCCAACTCCCATAAAAATTATCCTCTTTTTATGCCCTTAATTTTCATGTGTTTTACTTCTTTTGTTTGTGGGCCCCCACGAGATCCATACTTGGCCCATCACAATTTATTGTTATATCCGTAGCCGACTTCAATGCGTGATGTTCATGAGTTTTTGACTTGTTTAGTTGACCACTAAATAATTCAAAAAATCTCACGTACTTGTTAGCTAAAGCAAACAAACATAGTTTGTTAGTATTAAATATTTAAATGAAGCAATTGTGTTTCTTTTTGAAATTATTGTTAACATAATTTATATACTGTTATCTAATTATGAAATGGATGATAACAATATTAGTAATATATAAAATCCATTCGAATATGCACTCGTTGCTCAAAATCAGAGTGAACACATTCCATTTTAGTTCGTTGTCTCACGAAACATTTATAATTCAAATTTGAGCTAATAGGAGCAAGATTATATAAAAACCAACTCAAAAGTGTAGGGAATATTTATATAACTTATATATAATTTAGAACCATTAGAAATGGACTTGGATTAATAAAGAAGGAAGAAAGACCATGTACGTAAGCCCATGACCCATCATAGATAAACAATAATTATTACCTAATCCATTCATTCCACGCATTCCATACACCATCCAAAACACACACTTGAGCTCTCTCTCTCTTTTTCTCTATTTCTCTAGCCGAAAAACAAGAAGAAACCAAGATATGTACGTATAAATATACCTCTTTTCGGCATCAAATAATCTCTAAAAACTGCAATTGCTATCTAATAACATAGCATAAAAGACTACTTATCATAATAAAACATAATTTCAGGTGAAACCAAGCCCCAAACAAAGAAACAAGCGAAAAGAAGAAGAAAACACAAGAAAACACAAGAAAACGAAGAAACACGCCCCCATGCCTCAAGAAACACGTCCCATGCTTCTAACATAATAAAAGATAAAATCTGGAAGAAAAAGCATGGGGCCGTGGACGAGGATACAGAAAAGACAAAAAGAATTGAGCACATGTCACTAAAAAAGCACGGGGCCGTGGACGAGGATTCAGAAAAGACAAAAAGAATTGAGCACATGTCACTAAAAAAGCACGGGGCCGTGCTTATCACGCACGGGGCCGTGGACGAGAATATAGAAAAGACAAAAAGAATTAAGCACATGTCACTAAAAAACACGGGGTCGTGCCTACCAACCACGGGGCCGTTGCCACCTCACACAAAAGACAAAACAAATCTGGCACATGTCATAAAGATAAACGGGGCCGTGATCATCATGTACGGGGCCGTGCCTCACCATCCAGATTGCCTATAAATAGTGGCTCATGTTGCATTAATCAAGTGTGCATTGAAAAGAATTCTCTCCGGTTTTCACTTATAAAAACACACACTAACACTCACTTTGAAGATCTAGTGAAGAGTTTGAAGGTTTGGAGGTTATCACCACTAATCATCATCATCAACCATCATTACCATCATTAAGAAGAAAGATTCATCTACATTTGTTTAGATTGTTCCAAGTTTAATCATGTATTTGTTATTATCAATCATCTTAATGTCATTAACTAAAGAAACTATATGTTAACGGAATGTGTAATTATAATCTACTTAAATCAACCAAGGGGAGGTTGTGTGATGAACTACAACCACTCGGAGTTGTTAGAATTGGTATTCGAGAAATTGAAGTCAATCCTAATCTTTCTACTTTACGAAACTACTTGTCAACTTAAATTGACATCATTGAGATGGTATGACATTAGGAAAGGGTGGACTTTAAAATGCGCATATCATCTCCTTAGTGCCAAATATGCTCACTTAAGGTTTAAGGAGCTATCTATTATATATTGCTACGGCAAGTTTATCACATGTCTACATATTACTTATCAATGTTAAAATGGAGTGGATTCTTGATCTTAGATGGTAACCTTCGCATAATTGAACAACTCGTTTAGAATTTCTTATCTTGGTCACCTATATATTATATATAAATATTTACATTTTATAAAAAGTTCAAAAATTAACCCCAAAATGACTAAAACCTCCGATTGAAGTAAAACAACGATTTATTATTAAAAACCTTTGTGTCCACGGATCGATACTTGGTTCTTACCAATACTATTCTACCTATACGATAGGTACATTTGCCTATTTTGTGTGTGTTTAGTCTTTGTAGAAATCACTTTTATAAATTTAAAACATGATCTTGTGCAAAAGCAATTCATTCCATCCATCATATTTTATACAAGCCGCGCACACGCACACCACCAAGCATCGATCCAAGGTAATGATAGTATGATATTGTATGGATCCAAACCCGCTAGATCTAGTCGCGAAACGACGAGCCGATACCCTCAACCGTTAACGTCACGAGATCCGGATGGAATCGAGTATAAGCAGATCGAATGACGAGCTTAGAGGTCACCCTAGCTCGGATCTGGAACGATCGGGACGAAAAACGGTGTAAAATACGCTTTTCCGGCCACCGCAAGTTTTTCTGGCACGACGGCGCCGGAAAGCCGGCGTATGAGGTTGAAGGAATGTCAGAGAACGTTCTGACATTCTCTGACCTAACCCTAGGAAGAATAACGAATTCGCTATGCCAATTCGCTAAGAAAGAATGACGAATTAACCCCATTCGTTATGCCATTCGTTATGAAGAGTTGACAAATGAGCTCTCACTCGTTAGGTTGGTTCGCTATGCAAATTCGTTAAGGAGAAAGTAGCGAATGAGCTACATTCCGTAGCCCATTCGTTACGGGGAAATGACGAATGGACCCTCATTCGTTAGAAGGTCCATTCGCTATGAAGGTTCATTCGTTATAATAGTCCATTCGTTAAGACATAACGAAGGAGCCTCCTTCGTTAACGAACTGGATAACGAATTAGACTTTGAAAGAATGACAGAAAGGTCCCTGGACTTAGAATAAAAAGGTTTAATTGCAAAGAAGCCCTAGAACTTTATGAGTTAGCAAATAAAATAATAAATTAAGAATTCTAATGAAAATTGTGTTAAGACAGTTAATGGAAATAAAATTTTTCCTGATTCCTAAACCTTTCCATGTTCTTGAGTCCCCCAAGTTTGGTCAAGATTTTGTTTTCTACAAGAAAAAGTATGTTGAATTCTTGGAGAAAGGCATGGCAAGGGAAGTGGTAGATGATGTGAAGAATGAAAATATAATAGAAATGAAACTTGTGAAGAATTGTTCATTCATATCACATGAATCTGAAAGTTCATTTGATTCTAAGAAGTGGGTCTCATCATATGTTAGTGGTGTAAAAGGAAAAAACTAATGCAAGCACCGTCATAAGGAAACAAGGAAGAAAACTGAATGGTAATGAAAAGTAGCTAATGAAGAACGGGTATGACCCAAGGCCAAGGGGTTTTCTATAGAAGCCAAAATATGAAACAACAAGAAATACCCTGAAAAGGGAAACCAGATTAGAAGATTCCACCAACGTTGTGCCTTATTGTGGAAAGCCTGATGAGAGTGGTTATGAAACTGATGAGTCTTGTGCTGTAGTGTATGAAGATCCACAAATGAAACTGACATATGGTACATGGACAGCGGATTAATTATGAAGAAAAGTATGAAGGACCTATTGCATTTGGCAGTGATAAGTATGGAGGAAAAATTTTTGGTAGAGGAATCTTGTTAAATGGAACCTATTGAGCATTGTTTTATACTGAAGCCTGAGTTTGTGATTCATTCTTATATGATTATGATGATGGCTCTTAGAAATGGGAACCTATATGAGCTGAGCATGAAAGATGCAATATCAAGAGGAGGAACATGTTTTGTTTCAAAAGCTTCTTAAAATGAATCAAGGTTGTGGCATAGGAAATTATGTCATGTTAATCTAAAGAACATGAAAAATCTTGTTAAAGGTGAGAATGTAATTGCTTTGAATGTAAGGGAGTTCAAACTAGAAGACCAATATTCCTCATGTCAAAAGGGTAAATAGTCAAAAGGGTAAACAACATAAATCATCACATAAATCAAAACTGATAAACTCAATAGATCAAGTGCTTTATATTTTTGGAAACACATTGATATTTTTGGTCCTATGAGTGTTCCAAGTATTGGAAACAAGAGGTTTTGTTTGGTTATAACCGGTGATTATTTCAAAGGTTGCATTACAAGAGTGGAAAATCATTTTGACAAAAGGGTTAAGGTACTCAGGACATTTGCAACCAGTTTAATGCAAAGATTTCAAGAATGGGGTAATGACCAATTTTGTCTTGCAAAGGGAATATTTCAACAGTTAAGTGGTAGAACTCCTGAACAAAATGGGGTTGCAGAAAGAAGAAACGAGGTTGCAAAAAGAAGAAACAGAACAGTAATAGAAAGCACGATCAAAATTTTGTTTAACAGAAAGCCTGATGTTACTTGTTGATCACCAAGGATTACTTGAACAAGTTCAGGCGATTGTTTCTTTGTTGAATATTCATCGCAAAACAAATTCAAATCAAAACATTGATGAACCTGATTTGAATGTTTCAAACTTAAACCCTGATCTGACTACAAGTTCAATCATCCAAACCTCTTCAGTTCAAAGAAATCATCCTCAGGGAATATCATTGGTGACTTGCATGAAAGGGTTACCAGAAGTGCATCTGAAACTACAAACTGTTGGTGTTAAGAGATATGACAAGATTATTCAGTTTCAGCTTTAAAGAAGCTTAAAAGGTTTTCAAATGAAAATTTGACCCAACCTGGTGGGAAATGATATGCATATTGGCTAGTTACACTAAAACATGTGGATATAAAATGTAGTTTCTTGTAAACCTTGTATATAAGTAGTTCGATATAAAATAATTTTTAATTAAAATGTTGAATGTGTGTATAATAAATAGTCAAAAAGCTTTAGTATCTTGTGTGTAATTAAGCAAATAGTTTAGTTGTAAATCTGTACGAGAATAAATAGGACAATTTATAGTGATCCTTATTAAGTTTGCAAGATAGAAAATGTGATTAACCAAACCAATACATTGTTGGCTTCCCTTATTGTGGCGCGGATATCATGTGTTAAGTTAAGACATCTTGTGGCGGAAATTTTGGTTTTCCTTATCGTATGGTCTTGCAATCGTATAAAACAAGTTTCAGTTTGTTTCTGCCCCGAAGTTAAAAAAGCAGAAAAAAGGAGTAAAAAGGGGCCTTCCAACCATTGTGAACTCACCTAAGTGACATTGATGTTGGTTTATGAATTGAGTTCTTCCAACCATTTATACAATTATATATTTATTTTAACAAACATATATTATGTCGTTACGTTTAAAGAACACATTTTTCCTCCGACAATATAGTGTAATTTCATTGAGATCCAACATAGGGAAAGATTCATGTAATTTTTAGTTTGTTTAATGTTGGGCCTAGATTAGATGGTTTGTACTTAGCTGGTATTATTATTGGTTTGCGTATGTAAACCGAGATCCTTGTGGATCTCGGTGGGCTTTGGGCTATAGTTGGGCTTGCATGGTTGGTACCCTATAGATAGAACATTTTTTATAGGGTTCTAGGTTGTTCATTCACTCATTTTGTTTTAGCCGTTCACCTCATCATAGTGAACGTGTTTTGTATTGTGCTTAAGCACCCGACGTATAATACTATGTGTGTTTTGAAACAATCTCGTGTGTTCTTCGTGTTTGTGTTCTTTTTTCTTGAATCGTCTACTGTTGGATTTCCGCACCAACAGTTAGATCCTTTGATATCATAATTGAAAGATCCGTCTTGGACCTTAAAATTGGTATCAGAGCCTTAGACCTATTCAGGCTCGTTATTATGATATCAAGGATTCAAGAATTCTGTTTCTTGGTGGCTGGACTATTATTTCCGGTGAACTGTTGATCGGAGGTGAAGAATCTGTTTCTTTGGTAAAAGATTGGTTTTTGGTTTGGAAACAAATCAATCCCAATTTTCTCGAAAGTTAGTTACGATTCAGATTTATTTTAGGTGCAAAAACTGTGTTCTCGGCTTGGATTTAAGAGTTCTCGGCTAAAACTAGTTCTCGGCTGCAACTAGTTCTCGGTTAAACAAGACCGGCAGTTCTCGGTCAACATAGTGTTCTCAGTCAAAGAATCTGTAGGTTCCCAACCGGATCTACACGAGATATCTCGTTCTACGTAGGTGCGGAATCCCTACGTAAGACGTTACGAGCGTAGAAGACGATACGATTAAACACACGTTACAATAAACACAAACACGTAATATTGCAACCGGAAAACACGTGATATCTATCACTAATACTGGACTCGTTACACGTAAACTGAATACACTGATTGAATCCTCTCTCTTATTCTCTCTCTTGAAACTGCCGTAACCTAGCTGATTATAAAGGCGACAACTTCGCCTGGCATGTTCAGGCGAAGTTGTCACTAACTTCGCTTGTCTAACAAGTTCGCCTATATCAGCGAACTTGTTAGCAACTTCGCTTACATACAAACTCAAATCCAAACGACTCGATTACAGACACTAGACACTGAACTACTGACATCATGTACCAACAGACTCCCCCTTGGCAGTAGCTTCATGTCTTTATCTTCAAGCACGTGTCTTGTAATCTTCAACAATCCTGTATCTTCATCTTTCCATACTCCCCCTGAGATGCAGAATCACTCCCTACCTTTTGATTTCAACTCACCACCCTTATTGATACTAGGTTGATTCTGAGGTTAAAATTGCCGAGGGTTTCAAGAATAAAAAGATTTGACCAATTTGCAATTAAGTTTTAAAAACAACCTTTAAAGTGTTAAATGATATGATCAAGACCAAGTAACCAGGTATAAAAGCATACAACTACATAAGCAGAAAAAAGTTTAAAAATAAAGTACACGGGATCAAATTTCAGTCTCGATAGGGACTACCATGTGTTAGAAAAGATCCGAATAGGAATCATACTAACTACGTGACTGTCACACAGATCCGTGTTCAGCTTTATTATGACATAAAGAAACAGGTTGCAAGCAGGTAAATGACTTAGAATGGTTTTCATCGTTTCTGTGATACGGGTTAGGTTCAATTAAGCTCAAAATTTAAATGGGCAACAACTCAGAGATTATGATGCCTCCTATCTATTCTCAAAGCGTATTTGGCTTTCCCCAAGTCACCCCGAGTTGACCTCGACCAGTAGTGTCTGATTAAATAGTAGGAACTCTTCGATCTTTGGACTCTGCTTCCCGTTCTCTATCTTGCATCTTGATTGAGAAGTCTTATCATTAGGAACTCAAGAATGTCTCAATAACTTATTTTTTTTTAATTATTTACACAAACTTCAGATAAACTACTGCAAGTCCCGAATCTGGATCACTGCGGTTTCTTGACACGATATCTTCACGGGAATCAGAACACTCACGGGCTCGTGTATGACTGGGTAATCGCTTTTCTGCCTATCATTCGGAAAGATATATATGGAGACATGCACAACTGTTAAGAAGTTTCCACGTAAAATCAAGTAGATTTAGTTAGTATCACTTCTACTTTTACGCACCATAAAAAGCTACCATGACATACAATGACTGTTCTAAAGTCTTTTAGGCCAAATAACTTCACTAGTTAAGCACACAGAATCAGTATATCTATCACTTTCCAAGGTTGGATCAATTTTCTGTTAAACATAGTAAAGGAACTTCTTACGAAGTAGTAGATTGAAAAATAATTTCATCTCCCGCAAAAAAATTTTTAACTTCAATCGCCCCGATCAAATTGATGTTTTCAGGTAAACGGCTATCCCGAAGATCCAATGGATCAGCTGGACCGACCACATACAAGTATGTGTCCTTCTAACTAAGTATGATCGACTAATTTTCAGCGAAAGAATAAAAACACATCATAAACCGCCCCGGTCACTTTCATTCATCTGGTTAATGGCTATCCTTATATTCAACAAGTAGAAATGAGGACCAAACATATCCGAAGATATGTCCTTCAAACTGAGGTAACCGACATAATTCTAAGCGATAGTGACGTTTTTTTTTTTAAACAAATTACAAAACATGGTTACTCGGGATTGATCATCCCATTCAGCTCAACAAGGTTTTGAAAACAATTTTTGTCAAACCCTTTAGTAAACAAGTCGGCAAATTTAATCAGAGAATCAACCCTTGAGTTATGCGTGAAGCTCTCTTCTTTGATAGTTGGCGTCTGAGTGTCCATCCTTTCTCTCATATCAACGTCTGAAGTACTCTTTTCACTTTTACTTTCAACACTTACTCTTTCTTTTTGTATAACTTTCCAATCACGTAACAATTTCTTGTTACCAATCATGTGCCGGGAACAGCCGCTATCCACAACCCATTGATTGTTTGCAGCCCTGTTCAACTGTTCCTGCACAATTAAAGCAGATGATTAAAATCTGGGGACCCAAGACCTATTGGTCTTGGGTCGATACATCCCGTACCTTGGCTGTCCAAAGTTAGTTTCAGAATAATTCCTGTAAGTCCTAAAAGGATACCTTCTTGGAGTTAGATTATGAGGCCATCCAAACCTTTGAGGATTAAATGAATTATTACTTATGGTTTGGTTGTTAGCAGTGAAAAACTGAGATCTTTTTCTTTGAAAACCTGATTTAGTTTTACAACTATTGTTGTTACTGTTAGTTCTGTTTTCAGTTTTTGAAGGCCTCACACCTCTGAATCTCCGCTTCAGAGGGCAATCAGCAATTAGGTGTCCTAATTGATTACATCTGAAACAACTCCTGTGTTCAACTTTCTTTTCAACAGTTGTTTTAGATGATGAGGCTGCATTACTGCCCGTTTGTCTCACATATGGTGGGACATACGGGTTTGGTGGAGATTTCTTTCCAGTTGTTTTATTTTTCTCTCCACTTTTTGGTAACACTGCCTTTTCTTTTGTCTCACTCGACTCTGATGACTTGTCCGAGTTTGATGAGACAGGACTAGGAGCAGAAATTTTAACACTCGAAACAGGCTTACTTGTTTCGCCTTTACTAACTTCTGGTTCTTTACTAGTTACCTTAACCGGAACTGTCTGACTATAATCAACATCAACAGATTTCTGATTACTAGGATCATAAGTGTAATTATGATTGTAAGGTGGTGGAACTTCATGATAACCAATTCCTCCCCTTTTAACTGGGGAACCTTGATCACTAACGAGGTGATCAAGTATAGCGGTGGAATTTCTGAATTTCTCATGTTTCCTGTTTAGTTCCACCATTTTCACCTGGTGATCAGCTATCTGTTTATCCCTTTCAGCTATTAGTTTGGTTTTCTCTTCTAACACTTCATAGCTAAGATCAATTACTTTAATTTTTTCAGCTAGATTTGCTTTAAGACTTCTAATATCTTTTTCACTAGCTTTTATTTTTACTTTATAACTATTTTCTCTAGCTTTAGTGAAATGATGTTCTTCTTTTAAGGTTTTAAATTGAGCATCCAAACCAACATATTGATCAGTTATAGTTGTCAATTGTTCAGACAGATTTTCACACTTAGTGCAAGGGAGTTTAGTACTTACCTCGGTGAGCTGATCTTTCACATCTGCCATACAAGCTTCATTTTGAGCCTCTGCCATGTAAGCTTCACTTTCGCCAGTCACTTCCTCAGTATCTGCAGTTTCGATGTTCGCCATATTGGCCTGTTCGAACACTTCTTCAACATGCAGATTCCAGTTATATTCCCCATTCTCTCTGGAAATCATGGCTCTATTATCATTACCACCCCCATTCTGGTGTGTCGACCTGTTCTGACTACGTTCAACTCTCTCATTCGTGCACTCCTTCGCAAAGTGGCCATTCTGTTGACAGTTGTAATAGCGCACCTTTGACTTGTCAAAACCCGGTCTCTCACCAACAAACTTCCTTCCTGTCTTCTTCATAAACCTCTTAACCCTTCTCACAATCATCGCCATCTGCCACTGCAGATCCATCTCTTCCAAATCATCAGCATCGATCTGATCATAGTCTTCCTCCAATATTGCTGGATCAACAATCTTACCCTGAATGTAATTTTCATACGAAGCAATAAAGGATGCATAGAGAGCAAACTGCTGTTCAGCAGATTTAACACTCATGGGCATCCTTGAGTAGCTGTTATTCGAAACACTTGGGGTAAAACTACTCTTGGTTGCTTGAGGGTTAGAAGCATTTTATCCTCCAGCTACAAAGCACACATCACCATTCATGTTGAGAGATACATGACCTTCATGTGTTGAGTTAGCGCCCGACTCTCCCTTTGAGTAGTAAGCAGACGAATCAGACTTCGAACTTGAACTTGTATTAACCTTTGTACCATACATTCCTGGATCTTGAACCTAATCAGTAGGTGTCTCTTTTCGAACCATGTTTAGTTCAAAAGTTCGTAGCTTGTTAACTGCTGTTTCCAGGTCATAGTCAGCAAAGTCTTTGTCTTCTCTCATCAACACAGTGTACATCTCCCATTTCGGTGGGAGAGCATCAAGAAGCTTTTCAACAATTTCATCTTCTTTGTAAGCAATTGAATAATTGTTGAGTTCGGTCATCAGATGATAATATCTAGTGATGATATCATCAAGTGATTCATTCTTCAAATACTTGAAGACCGAGAACTGGGTTTTAAGTAGTTTAATCTTAGATGCACGGATTCCCACATTACCCTCAAACCGGTTTTTAAGCCCTTCCCAAAGCTCTATAGCAGTTTTATACTTTCTGAAGGTGTGTAGAATCTCTTGTGGAAGAGCCATTGTAATCGCTGCATGAGCCTTGCTTTCAGCCTCATACATTTTCTTTTCTTCTTCTTCTTCCATCTCTTTGTATTTCTTGATCTGATCACGACCCTCATACTCAGCAGTAGGTGGAATGTAACCATCTTGTATGCACACCCACATCTTAGCATCTTGGTACTTGACATATTGTTCAAACCGATCTTTCCACGCTACATAATCGGTTTTCTTAAGCATCTTTGGTGCCTTTGTAGCCGAACCCGCTTCCACTTCCATCTTAACTAGTTCCGTAATGTTGATTGAAGACATCTTTCACGAAACACACAGAAACCCGAAAAATAAAAATTTTATTTTTAACAGTACTGTAGGCGAAGTTGTGGATAACTTCGCTTAAGTCTGAACTTCGCTGATTCTGAACTTCGCTTCCTTTTAAAATTCGCCTGATTCGGCGAAGTTGTAGATAACTTCGCTTAAGGTAAGCGAACTTGTGAAGTAGGCGAAGTTGTGGGTAACATCGCTGATATAGGCGAACTTGAGAAGGTAGGTGAAGTTGTGGATAACTTCGCTTAACCTTATATCTTCGCCGAAACCCTATGAACAGTGACGGCAACTTCGCCTGATGAACACGATGAATATGCAGGTTTGATTTCTGGATTTTACGAGGTTTGTGAAGGTGTAATGGGTTGTTTATGATTGTAGGAGGTGAGTAGGACACAAAAACTCAGAAAACTCGTCCCGCGAATAGTCGAACGGAACGATTTCTACACCCGCGTGATAATCCCGAACCACACAATCGAGCAAAAGCTCTGATACCAATTGTAGGTTCCCAACCGGATCCAAACGAGATATCTCGTTCTACGTAGGTGCGGAATCCCTACGTAAGACGTTACGAGCGTAGAAGACGATACGATTAAACACACGTTACAATAAACACAAACACGTTATATTGCAACCGGAAAACACGTGATATCTATCACTAATACTGGACTCGTTACACGTAAACTGAATACACTGATTGAATCCTCTCTCTTATTCTCTCTCTTGAAACTGCCGTAACCTAGCTGATTATAAAGGCGACAACTTCGCCTGGCATGTTCAGGCGAAGTTGTCACTAACTTCGCTTGTCTAACAAGTTCGCCTATATCAGCAAACTTGTTAGCAACTTCGCTTACATATAAACTCAAATCCAAACGACTCGATTACAGACACTAGACACTGAACTACTGACATCATGTACCAACAGAATCTTGTTCTCGGCGGAAATTGTGGTTCTCTATCAATTGTTTGGTTCTCGGTCAACAGAGCAGTAATCACCTTGGGCCTGATTAATTTGATTTGGGCATGGTACTTGGACTATTAAACTTTTGGACTAAAATTACTCGTGGACTAATTTAAAATGGATCAGTTAACTAACATCAATGGTTCAACCAACACTTCACTCCATCAAGAACTCGACTCTATAATGGGGACCACCACTCGTATACCCCGTCTCTTGTCTCATGAAGGGTTTAGTGAATGGAAATTTCACTTTAAGAAATACGTTAAGATGAAGGATCACAAAGTTTGGAGAAGTATTGTTAGGGGGCCTCAAAGAATTAGTTATCAACGTGATAACTCAACCGAGATTATTGTGAAGCCTGTTGCTTTGTATGACGATGATGATTTTGCTAAAGTTGAGGAAGATGAAAAGGCTCTTTCAACTATAACCATGGCACTCTCACCTCAGATTTCCCTTGGCTTTAGAGAACTACAATCTGCTAAAGAGTTATGGGAAGCGTTGATTGAGGTGTATGAGGGAAACGAAGACACGAAAAGGAGTCGACAAGACTTGATGCGACAAAAGTTCAACATGTTTAACCATGTTCTAGGGGAAACGTTGGAAACTCAACTCCAAAGGTTCATAGCACTGGTGACTGAAATGAGATCAACAAGTATTTATCTAGCTACCTCTGAGATAAACAACAAGCTGGTGAACTCATTGCCAAAGAGTTGGGATATGAATGTTGCTGTCATCAAAAAGACTAAAGATCTCAATAGAATGCTTATCTCTGAGATGATGGCTACTATCAAGGCATGTGATATGGATGACAAGAAACGTGCAATAAATCATGCGAACTCTTATAGTGCAGCTGGATACAATGTTGCTTCCAACAATGCTCTTATTTCTCAAGACAGTTTCTCTATGTTTAAGGCTACTCAGCAACTTCCACCCCAAGGAAACTTTTAGATGTTCAAACCTACTCAAGGACAATCATCCTCCACTCCTCCTCAACATGCTCTAGTTTTCTTCACCAAGTCTGCTCAATCGTCATCTTCTGGCGCTGATCATGGTCAGAACTCCAGTCATATTCCCTCCATTCCGAAAGAGACTCAGGAGAACCTAGCTCTAATGGCGGGATTCATGACCTTCTATAATGCATTTCTAGCTGGAGACTTGGTCCAACCTGTAGTTGCTGCTGAACTCGATCAGATATATCCTGGTGATGTTGTAGAAATGGATATCTCTTGGCAAATCGCCATGGCGGTATTTCTGCCAAGAAATTTACTAAGAGGACTAGTAGAAACAATTGGAATATGCCTAATAATCAGAAGGTGGGTTTTAACAAGGACACTCTGAGATGCTACAACTGTCACGAGCCGGGTCATTTTGCTCGTGAATGTACTAACCCATCGAAAGAAGGAAACACGGAAAGGGCGCTGGTTCCAGTGGGTAATGCTAGAGGTGAAGTTGGAGGTAGTTCGGGAAATGTTGAAAGGGGATTGGTTGCTCAACAATTATCTTGGGAGGATCAGATGGCTGCTCTCAACATTGAAAATCAGACTGCAAATTTTGCAAATGTTGACGATATTTAAGAGGAAAATGCTGCTGAGGAGCAAATCAAGGAACTTCAATTCGCATATATGGCCTTCACTTCTCCCGACTCATCTGAGGTAAGTTTTCAACCATGTTCTCAAGATTGTGTTGATAAGATAGAATTATATAGGTTCCATAATGATAACTTAATTAGAGACATGGAAAGAGTGAAATCTGAAAATTTTAAACTTAAGAAAAACGAAAAGGGATTTCTAGATAAAATAGAAGCTACTCAAAAGGATTTATCTAAGCTTAAGTCTAAATTCAGTATAAAATGCTGTCACTACCTTGACGCTAAACAAGAAATAGTTAAATTAACTGCTAAACTGGAAGCCTCTAAGTTGGAAATTTTGAATCTGACTAGTAAATTTGAGAGGGTTGAACTAGATTCTAAAAAGTTTGAAGGTTCCAGTAAAGTAGTTAACTTAATGATTGAAAATCAATTGTGGTGGAAAGAAAATGGAGGCGAGGGCATAGGATATAGTCAAATTCCCCCACCCTACAACCACAATTACGTTAGTACTCCTGTTACCAAAGAACAGGAAGAAAAGGTAAAGGACATGAATTATGGAAAACAAGATAAATATGATGGAGATGATTCTATGAATGAAAGTGCGTCCACTTTAGGAGTGAACGATTCTAACGTGTTTGCTTCATGTGCAGAAAAAGTAATTGTGAAGGAATGGACTGATGAAGACGACGACCCTTGTTTTGAATTTAATAATGACATTGTTTCTGATGTTTCTTTAAAACTACCTGTTTTGAATTCTGTTATTCCGACTGTTTGTGTGGGCTCTGTTTTAAAGAGCAAGGATTTTTGTGTGGTTGATTCTGTTAAAACTTTGAATTATGATAATGTGGTTTCCAATAAGATTAAAAATTCAAAAAATTCCAACAAATACTTACCACCTAAATTTGTTAAAGAGGGATGCTCTAATGACAAACAAGGTGATAAGCTCAATAATGTGAAAAATGGTTCTCAGAACGTTAAGCAAACTGGTCCACACAACCAGTCCAGACAAGAAGTTGCCCAAAATGATTTCTACATAAAACGTCAAACTTGTTTTAATTGTGGCACTCCTGGTCATATTGCCATCAATTGTCCACATCGTCCATATGTTCCTTTTTATGGATTTTATTAGAGGAATATGCCCTATGTGCATCATAATTCGTACAGGCAAAGATTCAATCATAGTCAGGCTAATTCCTTTGACGATGATTGGAACCGAAACAAATCTGGCGGGTTTATTTCTCATCAGACCAAGCCCAACATGTTTCGCAATGGGGTTAGAAAAGGGGATTCGATTTCAAAAACTAACACATATTATAAACCGAAACAGGTAGATAAGACAAAATCGTGTCTTCCTAACCCAAAAACACCGGAAATAAAGTCAACCATTCGTACATGTAATGCCAAATCTTACAACGGTAGACATAAATGGTTCCCTAAATCTCCGGTAAAAGAGTCTGCGAGCTCTACGTTTGATGATAAAAAGGACATGTCATGGTAACCCTTGACAACTTTAGATGAATCAGGGTCACCCAGTGTAACTATGGGCTGGGTACCAAAAGCTAACTAATCCCGCGCTTTGTGCAGGGACAACTATGGAGGAATATCATCATACCTTGGTATGTTGATAGTGGCTGTTCCAGGCACATGACAGGAGGCATTTCCCAACTACACGACATTCAAACATTTAATGGTGGGTATGTGTGTTTTGCGGGAGGAGAATGGGGAAAGATTACACAAATGCGTACGAGTGAAAATGCAGATTTGATCAAGAAGTTTATAGTGCCTATATGGAGAACCAACTGAATTTGAAGCTGAAGGGAATATGTTGTGATAATGGTATGGAATTCAAGAATGCATCATTGAATTATTTCTGTTCAGAAGGGGGGGGGGGTGCTTCGTCAGTATAGTTCAGCACGGACACCACAACAGAATGGTGTGGCTGAAAAGAGAAATAGAACTCTTATTGAAGCGGCAAGGACTATGTTGTGTGATTCTAAGCTGCCATTTTTTTCTGGGCAGAAGCTATTAATACGGCCTGTTATGTTTAGAATCAGGTGATAATCAACAAATCAAAAATGAAAACTCCATATGAGATTGTATATGGCCATAAGCCTACTTTTGCGCATAAGCCTACTGATGCTCGTGTTGGTCCGGACTGGTTATTTGATTACATTGAACTTTTCAAACCATTCAACGTGCTTCCGGTCATCAACACAGAACCTTCAGGTAGTGCTACAGTGGATGCTGAGAAAGATGACTCACATGCAGTATCTCACATCTCTCCACTTCTGGATGATGATATCACATAACCACTCAATGACGACACACCCGCACCCGTCGCTCAGCCGAAAAATGTTCCAGAAACTGATTTCTCACAAACTTCGTCTGAAGATGCTGCGACAGTTGAGGGCGAGAATTCTATTCGTCAGATTTTCGAAAGCACACTATTTCCTGATGCCATTCTAAATGAATATGTCGCCAGCACCTCGTACTCACATAGTACGACGACTTTTGGATGGAAGAACCCTCTTGCTGATATTGATGTAAGTCTATCAAACTTGGACTCTACTGGTGATGTTTCCGATCAATTAGTTCCTTAGAGGATTCAGAAAAATCATCCCATTGAGAACGTCATAGGTCCTCTTGAAACGGGCATGTCCACCAGAAGTCAGAAAGGACACATAAACAGCTGTTTGTTTTCCTGTTTCATCTCTCAGATTGAGCCAAAGACAGTTGAAATGGCCCTCCAGGAACCGAGTTGGGCAGATGCTATGCATGAAGAATTGTATCAGTTTGATAAGTTGAAAGTTTGGAGATTGGTTGAGTTACCGGAAGGAAAGAAAGCACTTGATACGATATGGGTATTCCGAAACAAGCAAGATGACACCGGGGTTATTGTTCGAAACAAGGAACAGTTGGTAGTTCGTGGCTTTCGTCAAGTTGAAGGGTTGGATTACACTGAAGTTTATGCTCCAGTGGCAAGACTTGAGGCCATCAGAATTTTTCTGGCCTACACTTCCTTCATGGGGTTCATGGTGTATCAGATGGATGTTAAGACCGCGTTTCTGTATGACGAGGTCAAAGAAGAGATCTATGTGGAACAGCCACCGGGTTTTGTTGACTCCAAGAAACCAAATCACGTCTACAGGTTAGACAAGGCATTGTATGGGCTCCATCAGGCTCCTCGGGCATGGTATGCTACATTGACAGCACATCTTTTAGATCATGGCTACAAGCGAGGAACCATTGATTAAACCTTGTTCTGTAAAACTGGCAGAAAAGATTTGATTCTAGTCCAGATCTATGTAGATGACATTATTTTTGGATCCACCAGTGCTGAGTTGTGTACAGAGTTTGAATAAGTAATGAAGAAAAGATTTGAGATGAGTTCGTTGGGTGAGATGACAACATTTTTGGGGTTACAGGTTTGCTAAAGTTCGGCGGGAATTTTACTACATCAAGGGAAGTATGTTGAGGATATGCTCGCAAAGTTTGAGTTTCAAGATTCCAAGAGTGCTAACACTCCCATGGCGGAAATGCTTCTATTGTCATCAGATCCGGAAGGGAGTCCCGTAAATCAAAAGTACTATCGATCGATGATCGGGTCTCTAATGTATCTCACTGCCATTCGTACTGACATCATGTTTGCAGTCTACCAATGTGCTCGTTTCCATGCTAATCCTAAACTCTCTCATTTAGTTGCTGTTAAACATATTTTAGATATCCGAAGGGACAATCGAAGTTAGGTATTTGGTATCCCAAACAATCAGAATTTGTTCTTTATGCTTTTGCTGATAGCAATTATGGTGGAGATGACATTGACAGGAAATCCACATATGCCGGATGCCAGTTCTTAGGAGATCGTCTTATTTCATGCCAGTGTAAGAAACAACAAACGGTGTCCACCTCGACCGCTGAGGCGGAGTATGTTGCTTCATCAGCTTGCTGCTCTCAGGTTATCTAGATGCAAAACCAACTGCTGGATTACGGTTTGGAATTTCTTGATACTCCCATCTTTTGTGATAATGATGTTGCCATTGCAATTGTTAAGAATCCAGTTCAACATTCTAAAACCAACCACATCGATATTAAAAATCATTTTATTCATGACTGCTACGACCGAAAATTGATTCACCTTGAGCAAGTTCACACTGATAACAATGTGGCAGACTTATTTACAAAACCGGTCGGAACAACCAAATTTAATGTGCTTGTGAGTTTTCTTAAAATGATTCGTTTCGAGGATTGAGTCTTTTTTAGTGTAAACTTGTACATATTTTCTTAATTTGTACAATTTTTGGGGAAGAAAAATCAAAAAGCCAAAAATAGTGTGTTTGCGTGAAAAATCAAAAAGCCAAAAATAGTGTGTGTGCGTGAAAAATCAAAAAGCCAAAAATAGAGTGTGTTTGTTTTTCTATGACACGCTCTCGCTTAAAATTATGTCGGTTGCTCAGGTTTGAAGAACATATACTTGTATATGTTTGGTCCGGTGATCTACTTGTAGAGTCACAGGATAGCCAATTATCTAAAGACTGAAAGCATCTAGGGCGATTGTGATGTGTTTTTGTGTTTTGAATTCTTTCGCAAATTATGTCTGTAACTCTAAGTTGGAAGGACATGTATTTTCATATGTGTTTGGTCCTGTTAACCACTTGTGGACATACGGGTTAGCCATTTACCTGAAACCGAAGAGTGACCGGGGTGACTGAGTTTTAAACTGTCTTCTGGGAAATGATATTATTATTCAATTAACAACTTTTAGAAGCTTCAAGTACTTTCAAATGAATATTGATCCAACCTTTGGAAATTGAAAGATAAATTGTTTCTGTGTGCCTAACGGGTGAAGTTATTAAGCTTAAAAGGCTCTAGAACAGTCATTGATTTGTATGGTAGTTTTCCATGATGCGTAAAAGTTGAAGTGATATAAACTAAATTTGCTAAACTTACTGTGGAGAGTCATTTTGAAGAAATGTGCATGTCTCCATATACATCTCTCCTAATGATAGGCAGAAAAGCAACTACCCAGTCATACACGAGCCTGTTAGTGTCTTGATCATCAAAAATATTATGTTTCTAAGTTATTGCTTTGGTTAAAAAAAATTGGTTTGATTATTGTGTTACTAAAAATTCGCATTTCAAAAGCTTAAAGGGTCAAACTAGAACTACAAATATGGGGGCATAAAAGTAAGTCTTGTCATGTCTCGAATGAAAGGCCTGTAAGTCCGGATGACTTGTAAGTCCAATGACGCGTGTGAATATACATATATAAAAATTTAAGTAAAAGTTCCACACAAATCGGGTTTTAAAATAGGTTTTCACCTACAACTAAACCACACACGAAAGGCAAGTGTACCTATCGTTTGTAATAAAGTGTTGGTAAGAACCGAGTATCAATCCATGGACACGGCAACTTTCTAGTACTAAATATTTGTAAATGACCAACCGAACAAATAAATCTTGATTTGGATATTTAACTAATTAAACTAGCATACAATGAAAACAAAGCAAGTAAAAATACACGAAAGACAATCAATCCAACAAACTACCTATACAAGAATCCACTCTACTAACATGACAAAATAGCAATGATATGGCAAAACACCATGAATCTAAACATAAATACTAGATTTCAATAAAGCAACCTAATACTAGCAAATAATCATCATGATGGGTTTTCAATCAAGAGATAAACATAGACTAACTTGTTTGTCAAAACAACAAAGTCTCATAATCAAAGGAAAGCTAGCATGAACAACATTCTAACCACCTAAGATTACACTAAAGTAGCCAAATTCATGAAATTAATATAAACTTATGAAACTTTAACTAGCAAGTCATCACCAAGTCAAGAATCATAACAACACTCATCAATTTTCCAATATTAAGTGTAGGGTTTCATACTCATCAATAATTATATAACCAAGTTAATTTTTACCAGTCATTCCTAACTTAGTAATGTAAACAAAGATTTCATGAACATTCAAAGTTTACAAACAAACATCTAGAACATAGTTTTTCAACATGAATGCCTAAACATTTGCAAAACTAACAAGGTTATGTAACATAACAAGCATGAACACCATCAATATCAACTTATAAATTCAACCATATTTTTGAAAGAAAACCACTTTACCAAAATCATGCATAGATAATATATCTCATTAATAAGAGTTTCAACATTGTCTAGATAGCAAAAGTAATTAGCCCATAAGGCTTAATACAAATACAATCAAACTAGAAATAAGCTTACAAAACATGTTCAAGAACAAAGGAATGCAAACTAAGATCAAGCAAGGATTGAAGGATGGAATGATGAATCTTGTGTTGGTGAAAGCCTACAAGAATCCCCTAAAAATGCTGCACTTGGTTGAGAGAGAATCCCCAAGACTCCACACACCAAAATGAAGTGAAAATAAGTGTTTATAAGCTTCTGGTCAAAGTGCATGGTCATGCACAAAAAGTGCATGGTCGTGCACTATTTTGGGTAAGTCAAAGTTTCACTTTCGGCGGCTCAGAGTTGCAGGCTCAAAAAAAGTGCACGGTCATGCACAAAAAGTGCATGGTCGTGCATTATCGGCACTAGCTAGTGCACTTTCAAAGTAGATGTGTCTTGTTCTCGGCATCGGATAGTGCACGAGCTCGTGCACTCGGAAGTGCATGGTGGTGCACAAAAGTGCATGATGGTGCAGTTTCACTTTTGGCACGATATCAGATGTGCACTGGTTCCAATAAAGGTGCACCGCATGATGGTGCAGTTTCTCAGCATGGTCATGCACTTTCCTAGTATGGTCATGCACTTTGGCACAGTATCAGATGTGCACGGGTTCCAATAAATGTGCACGGTGGTGCAATCAAAGCGCATGATGGTGCAGCTTGGTCAGCATGGTCATACATTTCCTTAGCATGGTCATGCACCTGCAGCATGGTCTTGCACTTTCTTAGCATGGTTATGCACTTTGGGCAGATTCTTGATTTTTGTATGAAAAACACCATCTTTTCATCATTTCTTCGTCGGGCGGGCGCCTGGACCTGCAAATTCATAAATAACTCAATTAAGTACTATATACAACAAATTTGCATGGAGTTTTACCAAAATAAAAGGATAATTTGATGCTAAAATGTGTACACTTTGTGTTACATCATCCAACGTTCAACGTTAAAGCTCAAATTTTGTTTAATTATCCAATAAAACATTTTGATCAAGCACAAGGGGGTTGGATTCAAATTGGGGTGATTTGGGGAAAGCCAAATATGCTTTGAGAAGAGATAGGAGGCATCACAGGCCCATGAGTGATGTCCATCTAAGATTTATGCCGAACTAAATCTAATTCATATCACTGATGCAATGAAAATCATGCTAAGTTCGTTATACCTGCTATCAACCTGTCTCTTTATGTCATAATAACGCTGAACATGAATCCTTGTGAATGCATCTTAATCAATAAGATTCCATGTTTGGATATTTTCATAAAGGCGGCAAATTTTTTTAAAACTGAATTTTAATCCCAAATTTGCAAAAATTCAAAAGGATTAATTTTTCGTGTTATTTTTATTTATTATTATTCCTGTTTATCTTTGTTCTATTTTTCCTCGAAACTACTCTCTTCAAAACTCGTGAGTTAACTGGGTCGTTTTCAATGTGTTTAAACTGTTTTGGGCCTTATGCTGGATTGTCATTTATGTGATCACATGATTTTGGGCTGAAACACTGGTTTGGGCATGTTTGTGGGTTCTCGGCCCATATCAATTGAGTATAAGTAACCCTTAACCTCAATTATTGTTCTCATTACATTCAAAACTCAAAACCCTCTTTTCACTCAATCTATCCAGCCTAGAACTGTCTCTTGCATAAGCTAATCACATTAAGCTACTATTATTGTTCGTGTTTGTTGATTCACAGGTAAATGAACCAAGGCTCAAGCTAATTGTTTTTGTGAGAATCGTGTTCTCAAGGATTGACATATGAATAGACGGATACCACAGATGAACGAGGAGTCATGGGTTGTTAGGATCCATGATTGATGGTTTGATTGAAACGTATTAGGGTTATAAAACACGAACTTAAAGGTTTTGTTGCATGTTTAATGGAGATTTTGGTGTTTTTGGAAAAGATGGCACATATTTCAAAGAGGAATACGAAGGGTTCCCTGTCTCCAGCTGTTAGACCGAAAACCCATGGCAAATCAGGGTTCTCGGTTGACTTTGTTGACCGAGATCTCATGGGCTTTGACCGAGAACTCAAGTTCTCGGTCAATCTTGACAGAGAACACCATTCCTGACCGAAAACACCTGTTTGACCGAAATCTCATTTTTAGACAGAAAACTCATTGTGGACCGAAATCAATTATATTATTATTATTATTATTATTATTATTATTATTATTATTTTTCCTTATAGCCCACCTAATGTGATCTTGCCATCATTGACCCCTCATGTTTTAAAACCTGACTAACTTGCTTTAAAATATAACTATAGTCAAGTTTGTCTTTACTAACTTGATTCGTTTGGTGCAATAATGGCTCATCAGACTCCGTTAAAGTTTGTGGATACACATAATATTGCTGTACACTTATTTGATCCACTATTGGCTCACAAGGCGTCCAAATCTATGATTGTCGGTCTCAACACTTGCAGGATTTCTCACGCCTTACGAGAAAATCCTATCATATGCAGGAATATGATCACTGATTTTTGGAACAATGCTTCAATCAATACACGAGGGCCAGGTGGGGTTATGTCGACAGACTCCAAAGTGTAGAAGAAGCCGGTCGTCATCACAGAGGCCATTATACGGGAGGTGCTTCTGCTTGGGGATCAACCTGATTACCCGACGGAATATTCAACTGCTGTTGTCTCCAAGGTTCTTACCAGAATGGGATACGAGGGATCCTATCCTCCAGGGATAAAGAAGCTTTTTCATCCGTACTGGAGATTTCTGATACACACTTTCTTTACATGCGTGTCGGGACGGAAGGGAGGTTCCGATGAGATTAGCCACAAACAGATGTCTGCCATAGTTGCTCTAATCATGGATTGGAATTTCAACTATTCCAAGTTTGTTCTTGATTAGATGATGAGCAAATTGAAAGGAAAGAAGAAGGAGATATTTCTCATGTATCCACGCTTTCTACAGATGATCTTTGACTCACATTACACTGATCTTGTCAAATCTGTTTAGACATTAGATATGAAGTCAATGGGACCCAACTCTTTTGGGTTGATGAAGCAGTCCAGGAAAGGATCAAAGATGGTTTATCAGGGCCTTCATGCCTTGGAAAAATTTAGCCGGTTCGCAGAAACAGAGACTACAC
Source organism: Bidens hawaiensis (assembly GCF_021521415.1). Taxonomy (NCBI): domain Eukaryota; kingdom Viridiplantae; phylum Streptophyta; class Magnoliopsida; order Asterales; family Asteraceae; genus Bidens; species Bidens hawaiensis. The sequence goes on from NW_027494973.1 coordinate 59,514, forward strand.
CGGTTGTTGCTCAAGTTGCTGAAGAGCATGTGACAATGATTCAAAACCGTGCTGCTGCTTTTGAGATTAGTTCAGATGAAGAAGAAGAGGAGACAGAATACCATGAAACACATATTGCTCCGACTGCTGAGCAACTAAAGGATTTTGAGAATTTCAAAGAATTACTACATACATCTGCATTGAAGCCTCCTCAAGCAGTTGCTGTAAATAAAGAGAATGAAGATATCCCTGAGGAATCAGCCGCCGATCTCATTTCACGTAAACGAAGGAAGAAAGATCCGAGATCTGGCGTGCTGGTCAATGAAAATGAAACAACCACACCGTCAACAACAACAATCCTACAACAAGATTCACATCATCCTGAGTCGACTGCTCCTGAGACTCATGTTGATCCCAATCCACCCTCCGCCGAGCCTCATACTCAAGATCAAATTTTTGATGACATTGCTCGTGATTTTGATTTTGAGGCAGATATTCCACACACTGATGAGGCTTATATAACATTCACTGATGCTCCTTCTGGATCTTCTGGCCCATCCAACCTGGGCCAGTCAAGCACTGACGTTTCCAACAAGGTTTCTCAAATTCTTGCTATGCAAGAAAGATATCTGCAAGACAAAGGCAAGGGAGTTGTACTTGAAGATGCTCCCGTTGATGTGCAAGCTCTTCAACGTCGAGTCTTTGAACTTGAACAAGACTCTGTCGTAAAAGATGTACGCATTCAAGAGCTGGAAGCCAGTAACTCCAATAAAGACTCCAAGATTAAAGAGCTTCAGTTCAACATGGGAGAATTAACTGCTGTTTATCTAGACCTACAACAAAAAATCGTTCAGAAGTTTGGAGATGAATTCAAGAGCAGTAATGATGTAACTTCAAAGATGCCTAATGTTGATCAAGGTGGTAGCTCTATTGTTCATCCAGTTTAAAACATAGATGAATCTGGGACACTAAAGCAGTACATGTCTGCACCTCCATTCACCAAAGAGAAGTCAGATAGAGTTCAGAGGAAAATTCTGGTGATGAAAAACTCCAATCAGAATGTTGAATCGTTCGATCACCCAGACAGGTTCGTTGTCACCTTTCCAAAGGGGTTTTCATATAAATATGAGGATCGTTCTGGAGTTGTGTCATGGGGTTTTGATGCTGAAAAGAACATGTGATGGGTAAAGCGGAAGTCCGGGGTCACTGAGTACTATAAGAAGATGAAATATTTTTGATCTTGGACTAAGGTGGATCTCAGTGACCTGATAAACTCTCGATTCCACAACCCAACTAATGATAAACGAGGTAGAGATTTCTGGAACTTTTTGGGAAATCAAGTTGATCAAGGCTTTCTGAAAATGCCGACTACTGAATCCTTTTTGAAGAAAGCAAAGGGGTTCGTGGATCTAAAGACAGGAAAGACAATGGTCAACGTTATGTGGCCTGCTACAAAGAAGACCACTCATATTTCTGTGCCTAAAGCTATTCCAGATGGTACTCTGGATAACATGAGATTCTGGATGTATGATAGTGAGACTGCCACCGTTGTCATACGTTTGCAGAAGGGCAAAGGGTAGTACAAATTTATTGATCTAAGAGATTTGCTAAAGCTTGGAGAGAAAGACATCAAGACACTCAGTACATTTCAGATAATTGCATACCCAATTTTTGAAACGGCTGTAAAGAATACACAAGCATGGCAGCCTCTATTATCAGATGCAAATTTTGGGCAGGTGCTTTGAAAGACGCTGACATCGATTATATGGAGCATGACTGAGAACCAAGCTACAAACTAAGGAGGGGATTGTTGGGCCTAGATTAGTTGGTATTATTATTGGGTTGCGTATGTAAACCGAGATCCTTGTGGATCTCTGTGGGCTTTGGGCTATAGTTGGGCTTGCATGGTTGGTACCCTATATATGGAACGTTTTGTATAGGGTTCTAGGTTGTTCATTCACTCATTTTTTTTGGCCGTTCACCTCATCATAGTGAACGTGTTTTGTATTGTGCTTAAGCACCTGGCGTATAATACTACGTGTGTTTTGAAACAATCTCATGTGCCTTTCGTGTTTGTGTTCTTTGTTCTTGAATTGTCTACTGTTGGATTTCCGCACCAACAGTTAGATATGTTGATATCATAATTGAAAGATCCGTCTTGGACCTTACATTTAATACAACAAATTATTGAAAAACAGGGAAGTAACACTACGGATCCAGGTCCAACTCAGTTCTGCCGCCTTAAAGCCGTTTTGGTGGTTGAATTGTTGTCCAAACCGAGTGAAACTAACGAGGTGTAGAGAGGTAGATATAGTGGGATGCTCAGTTTTTTGGAGTTCGTTTGATATCTCAAACATACATTACTGCAGATCTATCGTACTTCTTTTACATATGAGATCGTTGCATGTGTTTTATTATTAAAATATTTTTACTCAAGGAAATGTTATCTTTATTTTGGTCATTGATGATTACTCAAGGTAATGTTATCTTTATTTTGGTAAAGACAAATCAGTTTTGACAATACTTTAAAATGTTTAAGGTGTTAGCTCAATAAACATTGAGGATGATGCACAAAAAGAACAAGAATACCATTCTATTCTATATCTAAGCGGATTAAGTAACCATAAAAGGAAATACCCGAGTCAAACATTTTAGATCAAATGTAGAAAGTACATCAAACTTTGTTCTCTACAATGATATAATGAAAATGGAGAAGTGGATAAAGAAGAGTATTCAGTCCAGACAACTGTGTTCAAAAGCCCTAGTGGGAAGCCTTATGTATTTAATCATCACTGATACAAATCACGAAGCCGAATACTTGGACCCCAGCCAGGGGCTCTGCCCCTTGGACCTTGCTAGGGGCTGCCGCCCCTAGAACCCTACTGCTAAGGAGCCCTGTCCCCGGACCCCCGTTCGTCGAGGGTTATAATTAAACTAGAAACACGATATGGGCAGTGATAGTTAATTGATACGTGTAATTTTTATACAGTTAGCCGCGCACAACTAAAGAAAGGAATAACTATTAACGGTGAACGTAACAGGACGAGGGTGAGTTTCTAGCCCCATTTCCTTGTTATGTTTTCGGGGCTGTGTGCATACTCAATGTGATTAGTTAATACACTTACCTTGAGTGGTAAGTGTATGCATGGATGATGTATGTGATATATATTATATTATGAATGTGAATGAAAGCTTGACGGTACGTGAAAGATCTTCGGATATTGCACGTATCGCTAATGAAGGTAAGTGTCAGAATATATATATCTGTGTATGTATGAGTGATAAAGCTTAGTATGTATGAAATTGTTTGAATGTTAGTATGAAAGCATGGTAGAGCGAATATAGGGAACATACCCTAATAATATATGCGAATGTAAGGAACATACCCTAATAATATCTACGAATGAAGGGAACAGACCCTAATAATATCTGCGAATGTAGGGAACATACCCTAATAATATCTGCGAATGTAGGGAACATGCCCTAATAATATATACGAAGGTTATAGGACGAAATGTATGAAAGAAAGAATGAAAGTATGAAGGTATGAAAGTATGAAGAAAGATAAAATGCTAAATATGTTATATGTATCTTCAGATGCGTATATAAATAGGAATATGGATGTATTGTGTGTTACCTGTGTTAACTAGAACTCACTCAGCGTAGCTGACTTTTAGTATGCACGTAGGTTAATAGACTGAAGCAGCTAGCTTGAGGGAGACACATGACAGGATCTGAAGAAGTTGGCATCTGCAGAAGGATTTGTCATGATGTTAAACAAGATGTTTATGTTATGTTTTTTTTAAAGACTGTTAGTACACGGTTTTTGCGTCTCGAGTCTTTGTATTTATCGTTATTGTATTTATCGTTTAATTAATGTAATGATTATTAAAATATTATTGTAGTTCGTTAATATGGTCATCTAGTTTAAGGATGTTTAACGAACTAGACTTAAGTTATGTTCCCTCCTGATTCGTTAAGGATGTTTAACGAATCAGGGGGTGATTCGTTAAGATTATCATGTTTATTGTATGTAACGAAGTGGGTAGCTAGTTCGTTACGGAATGTGTAATGAATTAGACCCATCTTTTATATATAGTGTTTCATACACTGATTAATTTAAGTTTTTGAGTTAACCTTATCGAACCTCTGCCATTTCGTTTTCTCTTAAGCTTCATTAACATATTATACATACACATACATATACAATCAATACTAACTTGTCACACCCGGCCCTGAACGGCGGAAACAGCCGGGCGCGCGCGAGTGGGGATTGATACTTAAGCACGGGCCATTGCAAACATTCAAGATAAGATTTTCATTGCGCATGAAATGTTTAATACAAATACATTACATTGTTTAAAAATTACATAAAATCATCCAAGTATAAAAACTGTTGAAGATTTCCACGCCATATCCCCTTGCGCGGCGAGAACAACCACGCACATCGAAGGGATAGAACTAAAATCTTCCAAAAAGCTAGTTTTAGATGTTCAGCGTGAGGTGCTCTAAGTGTGACTCCATGCGCTACTTAGTTATCTCCTGAAAGACACGTAAAACATTTGAATCAGTATAAACTGAGTGAGTTCACAAGTTTTAGTAACTTGATAAATCGTATTGCATCATAATCTTGATAAAAATCATTCTGAAACATAATTCTGATAGCATCATTAAAACACATGCTTGGTAAAACATAGTTCTATCAACACATTCTGATAAAATCGTTCCGCGGTTTACGCGCGAACATTTCTGGGAACTGTGCTCGTCTGTGTAAGTGGCGCTGCCACTACGAGCGAAATAAGTAATACCGTCCCGCGGGTTGCGCGTGGACATTTCTGGAAAGCCGTGCTCGTCTGTGTAAGTGGCGCTGCCACTACGAGCGAATAATACTGTAATACCGTCCCGCGGGTTACGCGCGGACGTTGGGCCGGAAAACAAGGCGCTCGTCTGCGTAAGAGGAGCGACCTCTACGAGCGGGCTCAAACCCATAGTACTGCCCCATGACCATACTAGGCACTCGTCTGTGTAAGAGGTGCGACCCCTACGAGTGGGCGGATCAAACCAGCAGTCCCTACCCTTAGAGTTCCAATGGTAAAGTGATCACTTACTCGAGTTCTGGCGCACATACATCGTAAATCATAGATAACCGTTTGCATTGCTCATCAAGAAACATAATTTAAACACAATCGCTTGCATAGCTTGTAAGTATACCATGATGAAACATTATTTAAGTACGTGTCCCTCGCCCCGAAAATAGTTTAAAAATAGTGAAAACAGTGAGAATAGGGGCTGTGAGACTCACCTGTGGTTCTTGTTAAGGGATTAATCGAGATTCGGGTTTTCTTGGTGTTGGCCTTTGAATTGAAGGTCTAGAATACGATTAAATAACAAGAAGTATATAAGAAATAGGAGAATATAAGGTTTGGAAAGTCGATCTCAAGTTTATAATCTCGGCTTACCTAGTAACTGGAACGGAATTGAAAATAACGGATGCTTGGGAGATGTTTAGTGCAAGTTTGCAGTTCTTAAGAGAGAAGTTTGAAGTGTGTTTGGGTGATAATTTAGGTTACATATTTATAGGCAAACTCAAGGGAACACAATCCCTTGCTTTAGGGGATTGTAATCTTTTCATATCTAAGTGTAATGATGATAAAGTATGGAAATTATTATTATTTATTTAAAAGTGTAGTGGATAAAAGATTTTGATTTGATTTGGTCAGGACATGCAGGTCTGTGGTTGGTGGGAGTAGGGTGGCTGACAGTTGACTTTTCATGTTACAGTGTGCTTTTTCAGGTACTTTTGTCAGTGTACAGTAAAAAGTGGAAAATCTCTGAAACACGCTACTGTTTCCTTTTGGGCGGGAGTAATCTCCTTACGTCTGGAGAATAGACTAAGTGTTCTGTGCGTATCACTTTGTGCGCATAGCTTTCTGCGTGAAGGACATTTCTTTGCTGCGGGTAGGTGCGTAACCTTCTCGCAGTTAGGGACATTGAGTTTCATTTGTAGATTCTCCAGGTGGTCTTGGTATTTCAACATAGTGATCAGTTATGTTGAAGTCAATTCCATCTTGGAGCTTCAGACAAACTAGCTCTCAATGTTCCCGCCATGCGGGGAGGTTAGTTCCCTTCCGCACGCGCATAAACGATTTAGAATGCACCCGCCTTAGCATCATGCGGGATGGTCAACCCATTAGACAACATAACGTTAAGGTACATGAAAACATAAAGCCAAAACATTCGCGCATGGCGCATATAACATATGCCCACGCTGGTTCTTAACATGGTGCGCTCGCGCAGGGCGCACATAATATGCCCGCGCTGACTAACATGGCGCGCTCGCGCAGGGCGCACATAACAAATGCACGCGCTGATTCTAATATGGCGCGCTCGCGCAAGGCGCATATAACATAATTACCTAATATTTAAGTTGATTACTTGGTTTAAGGGATTGGGAATTTACCGGGTGTCACATTCTCTCCCTGTTAAGCGAATTTCGTCCCGAAATTTAGGAGACGTTGCTGGCAGAAGCCATGCTCTGAAAGAGGTGTGGGTATTTCATGCGCATCTGGTCTTCTCTTTCCCAAGTGAATTCAGGCCCACGCCTCGAGTTCCATTGAACCTTTACTAACTTGATTCTGCTTCTGCGTAACTTTTGTTCTTTCCAATCGGTTACTGCTATAGGTTCTTCTACGAAGTGCAGCTGTTTGTCGATGTGAATCTCTTCCAACGGCAAAATCAACGTTTCGTCAGATAAGCACTTTTTGAGGTTGGACACATGAAACGTATCATGAACTCCACTGAGTTCGGCGGGTAAACGGAGTTTATAAGCAACCGGACCGATCCTTTTCAGGATCTCAAATGGTCCAATGTAGCGCGGATTCAACTTTCCTCGCTTGCCGAAACGGGGGACTCCTTTCCATGGAGAGACTTTCAAAAGTACTCTATCCCCTACTTGAAACTCCAACGGTTTCCTTCGCACATCTGCGTAGCTCTTCTGTCTGTCGCGCGCTGTCTTAAGGCGATCCCGTATCTGAAAAATCTTGTCTGTTGTTTCTTGGATCAATTCTGGACCAGTCATTTGCTTGTCACCCACTTCAGCCCAGCACAGTGGGGATCTACACTTGCGCCCATACAAAGCTTCAAACGGCGCAGCCTTGAGGCTTGTGTGATAACTGTTGTAAGAAAATTCAACCAATGGGAGATGAGTATCCCAGCTACCTCCGAAATCGATTGCGCACGCGCGTAGCATATCTTCCAATGTCTGGATTGTTCGCTCGCTTTGTCCATCTGTTTGGGGATGATATGCCGTACTCATGTCAAGACGAGTACCTAAAGCCCCTTGTAACGATCTCCAAAATCTTGAGGTGAACCGACTATCTCTATCAGAAATGATGGACACCGGGACTCCATGTTTTGAAACTACTTCTCGAATATACAATCGGGCTAACTTTTCCATCTTATCGGTTTCCTTGATCGGCAGGAAGTGTGCTGATTTAGTTAGCCGATCTACAATAACCCAGATCGTGTCGTAACCCCCAGGTGTCCTTGGCAGTTTGGTGATGAAGTCCATAGAGATTTGTTCCCACTTCCACATGGGAATTTCTGGCTGTTGAAGCAACCCTGATGGTTTCTGGTATTCAGCCTTTACCTTCGAACACGTCAGGCACCTACTGACATACGTCGCGATGGCGCCTTTAAGATTGGGCCACCAATACAGCGTTTTAACATCTTGGTACATCTTGTCTGCGCCAGGATGTACGGAATACCGTGTCTTGTGAGCTTCGTTTAATACTTGCTCGCGCAATCCTCCCTTGAGAGGGACCCATATGCGGTTAGCGAAATATAGATTGCCGTTCTCTTTAAGTTCCAAACTCTTAATCATACCCCCAAGGCATTCGTTTTTAACAAACTCTGGTTTCAAGGCTTCTTGCTGAGCGTCTCGGATGCGGGTAGAGAGATCTGTGTGAATGGTCAACCTTAGAGCCTTGACTCGTAGCGTTTTTATTCGCTCCTTCCTACTTAGCGCGTCTGCTACCACATTCGCCTTTCCAGGGTGGTACTTAATTTCACAATCATAATCATTCAACAACTCCACCCATCTTCGTTGCCTCATGTTTAAATCCTTTTGATCAAATATATGTTGAAGGCTCTTGTGATCCGTAAAGATTATACACTTTGTACCATAGAGGTAATGGCGCCAAATCTTTAGCGCGAAGACAACCGCTCCAAGTTCCAGATCATGCGTTGTGTAATTCTTTTCATTGGTCTTGAGTTGGCGCGAGGCATACGCTATGACTTTGTCTCGCTGCATAAGGACACATCCGAGTCCCTGATGTGAAGCGTCGCAGTAAACGACGATGTCATCCGTCCCCTCGGGCAGAGACAGAATTGGCGCACTACATAACTTCTGTTTTAACATTTGAAATGCTGCTTCCTGATTTTCGCCCCAAACAAACTTCTTGTCTTTCTGAGTTAGCGCGGTCAGTGGTAGAGCTATCTTGGAGAAGTTCTCAATGAAGCGTCGATAGTAGCCAGCTAGTCCTAGGAATTGCCTCACCTCAGTTGGGGTTTTTGGCGCTTCCCAGTTTTCGATGGCCTTGACTTTGGAAGGATCAACGTGTATTCCTTTCTCGTTTACAACGTGACCGAGAAAGTGAACTTCTCTAAGCCAAAACTCACACTTGGAAAACTTCGCATACAACTTTTCTTTCCTCAACAATTCCAAAATCAATCTCAGGTGTTGCTCATGCTCGGCCTTGGTCCGAGAGTAAATCAGAATATCATCTATAAACACAATCACAAACTTGTCCAAGTATGGTTTGCACACGCGGTTCATCAGATCCATGAACACAGCCGGCGCATTAGTTAGCCCGAAAGGCATCACTAAGAACTCATAATGGCCGTATCTAGTTCGGAAAGCTGTTTTCGGCACATCTTCCTCATGGACCCTAAGTTGGTGGTATCCTGACCGTAGATCTATCTTCGAATAATAACTGGATCCCTGCAACTGGTCAAATAAGTCGTCAATCCTCGGTAAGGGGTACCGATTCTTGACTGTCAGCTTGTTCAGCTCCCTGTAGTCAATACACATCCGGAAGGAACCATCCTTCTTCTTAACAAACAGTACTGGAGCTCCCCAAGGTGAAAAGCTTGGGCGTATGAAACCCTTATCCAATAGTCCCTGTAACTGATTGGATAGCTCTTGCATCTCAGATGGAGCTAATCGATAAGGCGCTCGAGCTACTGGCGCAGCTCCTGGGACTAAATCAATACGAAATTCTACTTGTCGCGGCTGCGGCAATCCGGGCAAATCTTCAGGAAAAACTTCTGGAAATTCGCGCACTATTGGTAAGTCTTCAATTCTTCGCTCATCTCCTTTCTTCTCTACTACATGCGCCAGGAAGGCGTAGCACCCTTTCCTTAGGCACTTGCGCGCCTTTAGGCACGAAATCAGTTTTGTCGCAACTCCCCTTCTTTCCCCTTGAATTACCAAGGTTTCTTCGTTCAACAGTGGGATCCGATCCTGCTTCTCATGGCAAATAACTTCCGCGCGGTTCTCGACTAACCAATCCATACCTACCACAATGTCAAAACTTCCCAAGTCTATTGGTAACAAGTTAATATTGAACCCGTGACCTCCCATGATTATAACACATTGTTCAGTTCTTTCGTTCGCGCATAACTGCCTACCATTGGCTAGTTCTATAGTATAAGGCGTGTCTAGCCTACTGGTTGCTAAGCCTAGGGAGTTTTTAAACTCAGCAGATATAAAACTTAGGTCAGCGCCAGTATCAAATAAGACAGATGCAAAATGGCCGTTAAGCAAAAACGTACCGGTTACCACATTCGGCTCTTCTTTAGCTTCACCCGCGCCGATCACAAAAGCTCTCCCGCGAGCTTGGTTTCCCCTTTGCGGGCAATCCCGACTGAAATGCCCTGGCTTTCCGCATGCGTAGCAGTTGTCACTAGCTCCAGCTTCTTTAGCACGGCAATTCACCGTCTTGTGCCCTGGCCTGTTACATTTGGCGCACGTGACGCTCGCGCATTCACCCTCGTGGTGAAACTTGCATTTGCTGCACCACGGGCGAGGCCCGCTGTATCCTTTCCTTGATGGCTCCGCGGCTTGGATCGCGTAAACCTTTGCGCTCTCCTGCTTCTTGAATGGTGGCTGCTTGGAGTCGGACCCTCGGTGGTGAGAGTTCCATTTCCTCTTGGAGTCAGAGGTTCGCTGCTCGCTTCCGCGCGTAGTCAACATACCCGCACGGACCGTATCCCTTGTAAGGGTGATGGCCCGCGCTACCGCCTCATCAAAGGTTGGAGGCGCTGCGGCGTTGAGCGGAACCCTAACAACAGGAGGTAACCCAAAAATATACCTCTCGATCTTCTTTTCCTCCGTGTTTGCCATGTCTGGCACCAACTGGCAAAGCTCGTTGAACCGGTTGTTGTAGGCGTCGATATCCGTTCCTACCATGGTGTGGTTCCAGAATTCCTGCTGCAGACTCTGGATTTCTGCGCGAGAGCAGAACTTTCTCATCATCATTTCCTTCAGTTCTTCCCAGGTCTTGTGAAGAGCAACTTCTTGCCCCAAAGTCTTCACTTGAAGCTTCCACCAAGACGAAGCTGCTTCTTGGAACATGCATGTCGCGTAAAGGACCTTCTGGTTCTCACTACATCTGCTAATGGAGAGAACTGTCTCCATCTTGTCAATCCAGTTGTAGAGCCCAATGGCCCCTTCGGTACCCTTGAATGGCCAAGGCCTACAGGCCATGAATGTCTTATAGGAGCATCCTTTGTCCAAGGCTCCTGATTCGGGTTCTGGGGTCTCGTTCTGACGACCCTGACTTGATTCGGCCTTGCTGGCCTCATGTGTCGCGATCGCCTGCGCGATTATTTCCGCGAGTTCCTCGGGTGTCATGGTGATTCCCTTGGCTCTAGTTGGAGGCATTCTCGCTTTAAAAGAGAACGAAAATATATTAAACTTAGCGCATTTACTCTGAGCACATAATGTTCTTTATCTTTATTCACTAGACACTGTGTGACCCGTGTTCCTAAGTGTGTGTATAGTTTCTTTTGAAAATATTTTCTTTGAAAAATATTTCATGCGATTCCCCAACGGTTATAGTCTAGGTTAAAACTTCTTTTCCTAGTTCGCTATAACCAGCGCTCTGATACCAATCTGTCACACCCGGCCCTGAACGGCGGAAACAGCCGGGCGCGCGCGAGTGGGGATTGATACTTAAGCACGGGCCATTGCAAACATTCAAGATAAGATTTTCATTGCGCATGAAATGTTTAATACAAATACATTACATTGTTTAAAAATTACATAAAATCATCCAAGTATAAAAACTGTTGAAGATTTCCACGCCATATCCCCTTGCGCGGCGAGAACAACCACGCGCATCGAAGGGATAGAACTAAAATCTTCCAAAAAGCTAGTTTTAGATGTTCAGCGTGAGGTGCTCTAAGTGTGACTCCATGCGCTACTTAGTTATCTCCTGAAAGACACGTAAAACATTTGAATCAGTATAAACTGAGTGAGTTCACAAGTTTTAGTAACTTGATAAATCGTATTGCATCATAATCTTGATAAAAATCATTCTGAAACATAATTCTGATAGCATCATTAAAACACATGCTTGGTAAAACATAGTTCTATCAACACATTCTGATAAAATCGTTCCGCGGGTTACGCGCGAACATTTCTGGGAACTGTGCTCGTCTGTGTAAGTGGCGCTGCCACTACGAGCGAAATAAGTAATACCGTCCCGCGGGTTGCGCGTGGACATTTCTGGAAAGCCGTGCTCGTCTGTGTAAGTGGCGCTGCCACTACGAGCGAATAATACTGTAATACCGTCCCGCGGGTTACGCGCGGACGTTGGGCCGGAAAACAAGGCGCTCGTCTGCGTAAGAGGAGCGACCTCTACGAGCGGGCTCAAACCCATAGTACTGCCCCATGACCATACTAGGCACTCGTCTGTGTAAGAGGTGCGACCCCTACGAGTGGGCGGATCAAACCAGCAGTCCCTACCCTTAGAGTTCCAATGGTAAAGTGATCACTTACTCGAGTTCTGGCGCACATACATCGTAAATCATAGATAACCGTTTGCATTGCTCATCAAGAAACATAATTTAAACACAATCGCTTGCATAGCTTGTAAGTATACCATGATGAAACATTATTTAAGTACGTGTCCCTCGCCCCGAAAATAGTTTAAAAATAGTGAAAACAGTGAGAATAGGGGCTGTGAGACTCACCTGTGGTTCTTGTTAAGGGATTAATCGAGATTCGGGTTTTCTTGGTGTTGGCCTTTGAATTGAAGGTCTAGAATACGATTAAATAACAAGAAGTATATAAGAAATAGGAGAATATAAGGTTTGGAAAGTCGATCTCAAGTTTATAATCTCGGCTTACCTAGTAACTGGAACGGAATTGAAAATAACGGATGCTTGGGAGATGTTTAGTGCAAGTTTGCAGTTCTTAAGAGAGAAGTTTGAAGTGTGTTTGGGTGATAATTTAGGTTACATATTTATAGGCAAACTCAAGGGAACACAATCCCTTGCTTTAGGGGATTGTAATCTTTTCATATCTAAGTGTAATGATGATAAAGTATGGAAATTATTATTATTTATTTAAAAGTGTAGTGGATAAAAGATTTTGATTTGATTTGGTCAGGACATGCAGGTCTGTGGTTGGTGGGAGTAGGGTGGCTGACAGTTGACTTTTCATGTTACAGTGTGCTTTTTCAGGTACTTTTGTCAGTGTACAGTAAAAAGTGGAAAATCTCTGAAACACGCTACTGTTTCCTTTTGGGCGGGAGTAATCTCCTTACGTCTGGAGAATAGACTAAGTGTTCTGTGCGTATCACTTTGTGCGCATAGCTTTCTGCGTGAAGGACATTTCTTTGCTGCGGGTAGGTGCGTAACCTTCTCGCAGTTAGGGACATTGAGTTTCATTTGTAGATTCTCCAGGTGGTCTTGGTATTTCAACATAGTGATCAGTTATGTTGAAGTCAATTCCATCTTGGAGCTTCAGACAAACTAGCTCTCAATGTTCCCGCCATGCGGGGAGGTTAGTTCCCTTCCGCACGCGCATAAACGATTTAGGATGCACCCGCCTTAGCATCATGCGGGATGGTCAACCCATTAGACAACATAACGTTAAGGTACATGAAAACATAAAGCCAAAACATTCGCGCATGGCGCATATAACATATGCCCACGCTGGTTCTTAACATGGTGCGCTCGCGCAGGGCGCACATAATATGCCCGCGCTGACTAACATGGCGCGCTCGCGCATGGCGCACATAACAAATGCACGCGCTGATTCTAATATGGCGCGCTCGCGCAAGGCGCATATAACATAATTACCTAATATTTAGGTTGATTACTTGGTTTAAGGGATTGGGAATTTACCGGGTGTCACATAACTAATATAAATACATAATCGTATTGAGCATCATGAACTAGATCCGTTTTAGTTATTATTATATCAGATCTGAGATCTGTTTAATCGAAGTTTATCAAGTGGTATCAGAGCTTTCGGTGTTCGATTGCTCTTGATTCGAGTATTAATTCGTTATTAAAGGACTGGTAATTGTTATTTTAGTATAAGTGTGTATACGGTTTAAGTTTGGATAAAATTGAGTGTAATTTGGATTCGTTATGGACTGATCTGGATTAGATATGTGTTTGTTAAGGTATTGGTAAGGTGTGGTTAGTAGGAATTGGAAATTGGATTGGTTTTGGATTGAATTGGTTTGGATTTGTTTTCGCCGAAAACAGGGTGTTCGTTTTGGTCAAATTGGTTTTGATATACGTTGATTTGGGTTACGAGTTGGTTTGTGTTGGATTCGTGTTGTGTTTACGAGTTTATTGATAGGTGAATTAGATGATTTGGTAGTGTATTGATTGAGTATTACAAATTTGAGACCGGTTTGGGTGTTTATACGTTTCCAGAAATCTGGAAATGTATGTTTGAATATTTGAAGATTTGAAGATCTTCATCTGATTCAAGCTGATTTGTTAACTTCTCAAGTTGATTCATTATAGTTATTGACTAATTCGTTATTTAGTTCGCTACCTGTTCTAATTCGTGTCAATCGATTCGTGTGACATGTGTCTTAGTTCGTTAACTTTAATTCCAACAACTTTTGCCACGTCGCTACCGTTGTCAGAGTTTGTTACAACCTTTGTAACAACCTGATTCGCTATAGTTGATTCGTTATCAACTGTAGCTAATTCGTTAATAGTCTTTTAGTGATTCGTTACAGAAACTTAACAATTCGTGATCTTAATTCGCTAAGTTTATACTTAGTGATTCGTTAAAGAAAACCACCTGATTCGTTAATATATTGAGTCAAACTAATTCGTTACTTGACTTAATTCATAAACCAATTCGTTATAATTTACTTCGTGTGATTCCTAATTCGTTACCTGGACAACTTTCAATTCGTTAGTTGTGATTCGTTAACCCCTGCTTCCAGTTCGTTAATTTCACTGTTCACAATTCGTTGATATATTTTTAATCTTTAACCCTTGAAGTTTGAAAATATTGTCATTTGGCAACATGGCTGGTATGTATGCGTTAGCATCCCAAAATATGTTAATGCAACAAATGTTGCAACTGGACACCGAGATTGGTTCCCATTCAAAATGTTCACGTTTAATGAAATTCAGCGACTTTGCTAAGTGGGAACCTCGAATCCGTGCTCACTTAGGGTCAGTTCATCCCGATTGTTCGTATTGCTTGGATGAGGTTTATACCGTCCCGATGATTGGTTATGAGACCATTGGATTCACACCTAAAGCTATCTCGCAATATTCGGTTGAGGAGAAGAAAGCCTTAGAAATTGAAACGAAAGCTTATTCTACTCTCACTATGGCTTTACCCGAAAACATCTTTCACCAAGTTGGTAGCATAAAGATTTGTGCTTCTTTATTCCAACACATTCGTATGAGAAGTATGGGTAACACTGCTGATAGTAAGAAGGCTATGCTCAAGTTTCAATTTAGAAACTTTAACCTATTTAAGGGTGAGACTGTTGAAGAGATGACAACAAGATTTAATCATCTTATAGCTGAAATGGACAAGATGAAGTTGGAAACTTCTGAAATTGATAAAATTGACACCATTAAAATTGCTTTACCGAGTTCTTACTTCACTTTTTTGATGGTTCTGAAAGAGAATAATTACTTTAACAATGAAGATCTGACGGCATCGGAATTTATGCAAAAGATCGAGGCACGAGAATACGATCTTAAATGTCAAAAGTCTTCAAAGGATAGTCAAGATCCTGCCTTTTATGGTGGAAGTATGCCATTGAGTTCAACCATTTCTCCTATCACTGCATTTCTTACACAAGATGTAAGTGATAATGCAACAACTATTTATAGTGATCCATGTGCTTGTTTCTACACACCTGGAAATTCTGGGTCATCTGGTGTTTCTGGTTCATCTGGAGGATCTGGAAATTCATCACCTACAAACCAATTCTCATCTCAATCAAATGTGAACATGAGGGAGGCTGAACAAAACTTTGCTTTTCTGTATGCCTCTATGACTTCATACGAGAAGCTGGTTAGTAGCAAGATTGCAACGAGTGATTTGACTGATGAAGACTATGATCAAATTGATCCCGATGATCTGGAACTTATGGACTTGAAATGGAATATGGCAATAATCATAAGAAAGGTTAAAAAGTTTATGCAAAGAACTGGCAAAGATCTTCCATCTTTATACAAAAAGCTTGGATTTGACAAGTTGAAAGTTAAATGTTATGATTGTCAAGATTTCGGGCATTTTGCTAAAGAATGCGACAAGCCAAAGAAGGAATATACCGGTCCAAGAAAACAAGAACAAAATTCATCTGGGAAAAGTGGAAATGATATGGGAAAGTCTTCTGGAACTAAACCTTCCTCATCTGGGTCTCAAGCAATGTTGTCTAACATGAATGGAACTGATTGGTCACAACGATTGCTGTGCAGTGACAATCAAGCTAATTTGGCTATGTTTGGGTTAAATGTAAATTTCCAAGATGCAAGTGGGAGTGAGCTATCTTCTGATGCTGATTCTAAATCTGATTCTGATGATTCATGTGACAAGCTTCCTACTACTTTCGCTTGCATGGCTAAAATTAGCGAAGCAACCACATCTGCCTGCATGGCTCATCAAAATGAGGTTAGTGATTCTACTTCTAGGTTATCTGTTAACATGTCATGTACTAATTGTGAACTTAACAAGCCTAAGATAGAATCCCTGAAACTTCAAAATGATAATTTGTTGAAAGAAATTGCTTCCCTGAAGGATACCTATAGGCAATCTATGGATTCTTAGAAGAAATCCAAAGAAAAGATTGAATCTTTATCCATAAGCAATCATGATTAGAAGGCTGAGTTATCTGTCAAGATGACTATCAATGATCAAAAGTTTCAGGAAATATTTAAACATCGTTCCAAGATAACTGAACTTGAAAATGAGGTTCTTTAATTGAAAAACAAGTTGAGCAAGTTTAGAAATTCATCGTTTTTGTTAAATGAAATAATCGAAGTATTTGGTAAGCAAAAAGATTCTAAAAAGGGTATAGGTTTTGTTGAAATAACACCACCTTTTAAACATGATTACAAAGTTAATCCTTTTGCAAAAATTGATGGAGATGTGATTGTCAACGAATATGTTGTTTTAGAAAAACCTAGACAAGTGAAATCTGATAATGTTAAAGCTCAATTTTCAACTAAAAAATCTCATGTTGAAAGCAATAAAACTTTTGTTGAAAATGTTGATAAAGTCATCATTGAGGATGTGTATGAACCAGAAATCATTCACAAAAACAAGAATATTCCAAGTTCTAATCATATTCTTTGTGAACCTCATGAATTTGAAAAGGCTGTCTATGGTTCACACACGACTCAAGTGAAAAAAGATAATCATGTTAAGATCAAACCAGTGAAGGCTAAAAACTCAGAAAAGCCTAAAATTTCTGATGAGGATTTGATGCGTTTTATCAATCCTACTGCTTCAAAGCCGTCAACTGGTAGAGTGTTTAAATTAAAAGGAATTGACACAGTTTTCACTGAGAAAGACATTCCGATTAATATCATCAAACCAGAATTGATCGAGAGTGTTTTTCACAATGAAACCTCAAAGTTACAAGAACTTGAGTGTCAATATGCATGTGCCAAATCATCAAACTCATCAGATCTTTTGGTTAGAGCTAAGCAAGTGTTGAAAACGGGTAAGAAAATCAATTTTGTGAAGTCTACTAGTACTGACACTTTGCAAAGCTTTTCAAACTGCTCTAACCTTGATTTCTTTTTAAAGAAGAAATCGGTGTCGTCTGATGAATTGGCCACACATTTTCCCAAGATCATAAGTTATCAACATTCTATGGCATCTGTAATTCCAAAATCTCAACATAATCAGGTTGATATGCGAAGTTGCTTTCTTTGCGGTCAACAACGTCATGTAGTGAGAAATTGTGGTCAGAACAGAATTCAGAATCTTCATCCATTTGTCAAGAACCAATCAAAACCGGTTCCTGTGATAAAGGAGATTTTGAAACGACCTTTTTCTGGTGCTGATGATACTCATATTATGTGTAGCCACTCGGGTTTTTAAAATTTATATTTTATTAAATACCCGACTCGATTCAGTTTTCGGGTTATTTTCTTATTTCGTTGTCGAATTAGTTTGATTACTTTATTAATATTTAGTTATTTATAATTTATCTTTATTGTTCTTACACTTTTAACCCAAAGTATAGGTTTTAAATCCTTGCGTATCCAACTGCAAACTTCAAGGTCCAATCTGTAAATATATTATAACCCATATGATAATCTGGATATCCTAATACCCAAACCCGACCCATATTATTTTTCTTGGACCTGAATTCAAATTCCACTAACTTGGACCTAAAATCTCATTTAATTAATTGATTTGATTTTGGAAATCGTTTACATTTATCAATTTCGGCCTTAACCGACACCCTAAACGTGTTAACAATATCAATTTTGATCCGTCCTTCCGTTATTAACCAAACCGACAACCCTAATCCCTAATATATATAAACGATGTTATATTCCAATTAAATTCACGCCTACGATCCCCTAGCCGTCGCCAACCATACCCCCATCGTTAATTTGATTATAAGGATCTGCTACTGCTCGTTCATCAACCAATTGCGCCGGCTCTGTTGTGTCCTCGTTCACCATCAATCAAATCGCTAACGAGGTAATCTTTTACATCATTAAGATCACGTTTTCATGTTGATCAAGAGCCCCAATGTCAATTGAATTATTGTTAACGGATTGAACGATATTAGTTACTAGGGTTTATATAGTCTAATTGTTCATATTTTCTTGTGTATTTAATAAAGCAAAACCGGTTTCCCTTGCATATGGCTGGTTAGCCCAGCAGGTTAGACAATTGGGTTACCGGGGGGGGGGGGGGGGGGGAGGTCGCAGGTTCGACCCCCTGCACCCTCGGGTTTTTAGATATTTTTTTATTTAACTCTTTTAAATCATTTATTAAGTATAATATTAATAATAACAATTAAATAAAACTATTTTATTTAAAAACCGACTTTATAATACTTGTTTTTTTCTCATGTTTTGTTCGTGTATATACATATATACATATAAATATATAATAACTTAAAATTTAATATTTTGATGTATATAAAAATCAAGTAAACTATATATAAATATGTTTATGAAACTAAAAATAATATTTTCCAATATATGATTTATTAATTTAACTAGTTATTTTATATAATAAATCTTTATGTATAATAGTATATTATTATTCATGTATATTAAATTCATCGGCTAGAGCCCCCGCGAAAGAAATTTGCGTGGCTCTGATACCAATTTCAGAGGTACCAGCGGAAAAATATGAACGATTTAAGATTATTAGTTCAAGTAAGTTATTATCCATTAAAAATTTAAGATTATATCTAAGTTTAAGAAACTTATGAATTTTATAAACCACATATTATAACAAATATTTAATAAGTATGCAAAATTTAAACACATAGGGATTATTTTTAAGTGTAATTTAAAATTATTAAGGCAAGTATTTATATCTCTGTTTCAAATTAATTATGAGAATTTTCCTTATAAGACCCAAGAGATTCAAATATTTAAAAGTATTTTAAAATTAAAAAGAACAAGGGTCCAACATGCTTCCGTACCTTTTTCCCGTTTTGACCAAGATATCGCCGGGTTACACCAGGAGTCTTTTTACTAGGTTATTCCAGACCAAACCTAAGTAGCCTTAGGTAACTCCTCTCTGGCTCCTTCAGCAATATTCAGCTCAACCAGGTTTCGTTTCCTACTTCCGGTGTATGGTAAAAAGGAACAGTTCGTAGTTGGAGATTTCCTCTTTTTAAAAGAGAAATACTTCTAAATAGGAAGAACACTCAAAGGTATTATAAGGAAAGTGAAAGTTTTTATTTCATGATGGGTATTTTACAATGAAGATGTGAAAGAAAGTACATAAGTAAATACAAACACTCTTATTTTTAATACATGAAAGCTTAAACACTCTTTTTTGAAATTTTGTTCCAGGCCCGATGATCTTCTTCTTCCTTCTTTTTCTTCTTATATAGGCCCCTTATCCCTTTAGATAGACTTCACCACTTTGTCATCTATATCTTGTTTCCATGTGATATTCTTTTTCTTGAAATTCTCCATTATCAGATCATTGAATTTGGTGTTGAGATTCCTCATGGAAACTTGAACTTTGGCTTTTCTTTTCTCTTGCATCCATGTTCCCTATGGGAACTCTAACATTTGGATTTATATGATCCATGCATTCCAACTTTTGTATGTATCTCATGAGAGTTTATCCATTATTTATTAAATCATTAATTTATGAAATCTTATTTTATAAGATTAATTAAAATCTTAATCTTCAGATGATGTTTGACTCTCTTTAGGAGAATCAATAATCATATTGTCCTTTTTCTTAGAACAAGCTGGACAAACATTGTGTTGATGTTTTCTGGTTAAGCACAGTTTATATTGAGCTTGAGGACTTGATGCTATAACACCAGTATCCAAAAATCTGATTTTATCCTCTATATATTTTTTAGCTGCCGGAGGAGTTCTCCTTGCTGGAGCTATCATAACAGAGGAATGCATCTTACTTCCTCCATAAGTTCTAAATTCTCTTTTAAAAACATTTTCTAAAGTACAAAGAACTATCTTCATACCAAGTGCTCTTCTGTTATGAATATCATTTTCAATAAAACTTTGAAAAGTTTTTAATCTTTCTGTCTCTATATTGTAAGAAAGAGATGCATGAACCTTTTCTATTATAATCAGATGATATGCAGGGTAATTATTGTTTTTATAAAAATCAGGCCCTGCAGAAAATAGTTTTAACACCATAACATCACTTGGAGTAATAGTAGAGTTATATAGATAACTGTCCCTTACTCCGTCCCTAACCCATTTTGGTAAAAAGGAAATTTCTGGGAAATTTGGTGATGTAAGATATATTGAATTTATTGATCCAAAATCATACCAGTATCTTATTTCTTCAGGGGAATTACCTTGTAAGTAATTAATTCTGGGGTAAACCCCAGTACAATCAACATATCTTATATCTGTATTTTTAATGTTATATAAATCTCTCATTTTAAACCACTGTTGCTCAACAAGATCTTGTTGAGTTGGTATCCTTTGGAAAGTATTATCAAAATTTGAAGTCTGCCCAGAATGTGGTTTAAAATTAAAATGTTTTTCTTTAGGTTCATCTTGATCAGAAGTAAGATCTATTGTTTGAACTCCCTTTGAAGATGACGGGATATCTCTTTTTTCTATTTTCACCTCCTTATATATAGGAGATAAATCCACTCTTTCTTTTATTTGGTGCTTTACCAAAGATTTCAATATCATGCTATCATATTCATAAAAGACTATTTTTGAGTCTATAAGAAGACAATTTCTTGTGATCAAATCTTTTAAGTCTGAGACCTGTTCAGGGAGAGTGCTAAAATAACTTAGCATCTCTTTCATATCTTTCATTATTTCTTTTATAGACACCACCTGCCTATCCATGTCTTCAATATGCTTATCCATTTTTTGGGCTATCTCATGATCTTCCATCTCTGGTTAAAAAATCTGCTAATACATTTTTATCAGATTTAATTATTTCTATATCAAAATTATATTCGGATAGTAAAGTTTGCCATCTAATTAACCTTTTATACTCAGGTTTAGAGGGCAAATTGTTTTTTATAAAAGCTTTTACTTGTGTATTATCAGTTCTTAGTAAAAATCTAACTGGTAATAGAAAATAATAAAGCTTTTGACAACTTTTTACAACTGCTAAAAGCTCTTTTTCGTTAATATGATATCTTGTTTCAGTGTCACTAAAAGTGCCTGAACAGTATCTACAAATGCTTTCACCAACTTTTTTATTTTCGGAGTCATAGTCTATTTTTTTAAGTATCCCACTCCAATAATATTCTGAAGCATCTGTTTCTAATATCAAATCATCGTTTTCTTTAGGTAATTGTAATTTTGGTAAGTTCCTACAATATTCTTTTATATTTTTCACTTGGTCTTCTAAGCTTTTATCAAAACTAAATATCTTATCTTTCTTTAATATGTTTTGAAAAGGCTTTCTTATATCTGCGAGATTTTTAATAAAATCTGAAGCATAATTCAATATACCAAGAAAACTTTGTACTTGCTTTTTATCTATTAATTTATTAGGAAAGGATATAATTTTTTCAAGAATATGGCTCTGGAGTTCTATTCCTTTACCATCTATTTTCATTCCTAAAAAATCAATATTATCTTTTAGTAAGCTAGTTTTTCGTTCAGATAGGGCTAAACCATGTTTTATACATAAATCTATAAATATATCAAGATGTTTTAAATGATTATTGATATTATCAGATAATATTAAAATGTCATCAATATAAACAAAAATAAAATCGTAATTTTTGAATATAGTATCCATTTTTCTTTGAAAAATCTGTGGCGCATTTTTTAATCCAAAAGGCATCACTATCCATTCATACTGACCTTGAGGGGTGGAGAATGCAGTATAACTAATACTATCAGGATGCATTTTTATTTGCCAAAATCCACTTTTACAATCAAACTTAGAAAATATCTTTTTATTTCTAGTCCAGTTTATTAAACTTTCTTTATGAGGTAAGAAATATCCATCAAAAACAGTATTATCATTTAATTTTTTATAGTTTATTACCATTCTAGGTTTTCCCCTTATTATTTCTGCATGTTTTCTTACCAGGAATGCAGGAGAACTATGTGGGCTGTGGCTAGCTCTAATTAATCTCAAATCTAAAAGTTCTTTCAATTGGGTGCTAAATTCTTTTTGGTCTTCTGGATTATATCTCATGGGCTTTATTCTTATTTCCTTATCTTTATCTTTCATTTCTAATTTTGCTGTTATATGATTTTTATTCCAAAATTGTAATGGATTATCTGTATAACATTGTTTAAGCTTATGCTTTATATTTTCAATATGGATATCTAAATTTCTTAGATTTACTTGATAGTCTAATGGTTTTTCTGGGTAACATTGTAAAATCGGGATTCCTTTTTCAAGTTTTGGGTTTGGTTTGTAGCCTATATCACCACGCTTGCTGACGCGTTTTGTAAAATTAATTGGAAATTTTCTTTCGTATGCATTTTTTATTCTTTTAACAACTATTAAGTGGTGGCATGGTGTTTTTAATATTATTTGATATGCTATTATATCAAAAGTTATCTTATTAAATCTTTCTAAAAAATCACTTCCTAATAATACGTCTGATCCTGAATCATAAAAGTAGAATGAAGGACATTTAACTAGATATGATCCTAACAATATTATTGGATTTCTTATTCCTCTTCTTAAAGAGACTATATCCTTAGAAAAACTAATACCATTACAAGGTGTTAAATCCTCATGGTATTCTTCTGGAAAGCATTCTGGTTTACAAATACTTAATCCTGAACCACTATCTATGTAAGCTGCAAAATACTCGGCTTTATAATCTTTATAAGTGATTCCTATTGGCTTGTCATTTTGGTATATATATTAGTTTATCATATCGTGTTATTTTTAACCCGTAGGAGGTTATCTGATATGGTTTAACATTTTCTAAAAATGTCAATCCTAACAAAATTTCTAATGTGTCATTTTCATCCTCATTACTTATTAGTAATCTTAATGGCATTTTTTCATCTCCAAATTTTATCATAGTTTCCACAGCTTCATTAATCTCATGTAGTTCACCATTAAAATTAGTATACTGGTGAGGTTCGTCTAATGGATATTTTTGTAAATTCTTACAAAGTTTGAAATTTATATAGTTTCCATTTGCACCTGTATCTATTAAAATGTTTACATGAGAATATTTATTTCCATTAAAGTATTCTCCTTGTATTTTGTAATTTTTTATAGTATCTTCTTTTGCTTTAATTATGTCAGAGAATCTATTAGAATTTGTATCTCTTATTAAAGGGTGACTAATTACACTTTTATTAGAAAATGATAATCTAGAAGAAACATTATTAGATAATAATAACGGTTTATCTTGTAAATCAAGACTTAATGGTCTTGAATCTATTTCTTCTATTTTAGGTAAGGTAGGCGTTTGTATCTGACACACATCATTAAATAAAAAAGGAAAATCTATTGTGTCTTTTATACTAAAACAATCGGAATGATGAGTATTCGATATTGCATAAGAGATAGCATATGTAATAGAATATGGCCTGTTTTGTTGTTTAAAGAAATCTTTTCTTTTAAAATCTTGTAATAAACTTAACGTTTTATCAAAATCCTTGTCTTGAATATGATAGGAAATTCTTGGATAAATATTAAATTTAAGTTTTCCATATTGTAAATTTCCTCTTAATATTCCAAGACACGCTTCTTCTCTATTTTGGATCCTATTGTCCATGATTGCTAATTCTATAGGAGTATCTATACCTTCTTTAAATGTGGATTTTATTATTATTTGGATGGCTCCAACGTGAACCCATCCTAAAGTATTTCTTATTTCTGGTCTTACCTTTTGTATTTTTTCTTGAATATCCTTTTTAGATTATAAAGGTATCATAACTTTATTGGATGTTATATTAATATCTAGAGCCCTTTCTTGAATGTTTAATCCATAATATAAATCATGATCTCTAGGTCTTATTCCTAATCTTTGTAAAGTATTCAATTTAAATCCTGAATAGTTTGATAACGAAAAATTTTCATGTTGTATTTGCTTAAGCGTTTTCTTATCTATTAAAATTTCTTGTTTATATTCTCCTAATTGTTCATTTTGACAATCGATTATGTTATTATTTATTTTACTACTAGAGGCTGTATCCAATATATTCATCTTCAGATGACGTATATTCTGTTTCAGTTAAAATAAATATACTTTCATCAGAGTCTATTTCTTGAAAATCATTTATTGGTATAAAATCTCCTTCTTCGATCATTTGTCCTATATCCTCGCCTATTTCAAATATTTTAAGATTCTTTTTAAACTTTTTTAGACATTCATTTGCATAATGACCTTTTTTATGACAGAAATAACATTTACATTCCTTAGGACCTCGTTTTCTTTTATAAGTAGGCTTAAACGTCTTCTTATATCCCTTTCTCTTATAGTATTTTGTTTTACGCTTTTTAAAATATCTTTTTTTAAAATGAGTTCTTTTCTTATATTTTCTTTTTATCTTTCCATAATAATATGAACTATCACATCCAATCATTAAAGACATTTTTGGACTACTACAACATAAAGATATTTTTCTTTTTAATCCCTTGCTTAATTTAGCTAATATAGCATCTCCGCACCATTCACTTAATTTATCTCTAACATGAGTTATTCTTTTTCCTAACGTATCAGCTGTTCCTGGATTATAAGTTTTTATTAATCTTTGTCCCCAAGGGTCTGGTATTTTTGCAAAAAATATTGCTAAATAACTATTCATATCCGGTACTTGATTATATATATGGTAATAATAATCTTGAAATACACAAATATATTTATCTACTTCACATATGTCACATAATTGTAATCTTATTAAGGCTGTTGAGTATTTTTCGATAGTTGCTGGGTCTTTTATAATATTTCCTTCTCCACAAAATTCTAACCTAAAGGCTTCCACTACTCTTGTTATTATGTTTGCTATTATTTCATCTTGTTTAAATATTGTTCTCTTTATATCTAAAGGTAAATTTTGCCAATATCTTAAAGCACTATTTATTAAAGTTCTTTCTAAGAATCCTTGAAGTGTTTCAATATCCATTCTATTAACAGAAACCGCTATTCTTAAAGCTGTTTCCCATTTATCTATTGCTTCTTCCGTATTTTTTATACAATCTACGTCTAAATATATTCCAAAGGGATTAATCGGTTCATTTTTCATATTCTAGTATGGTTTATAATTATCTTCATTTTTTATTGTTGATTTTACAGCAGCATATCCTTGTGCTGACCTACGGGTTTCATCTCTTATTGGAATTTTAGGATTTGTACTTGAGCTTGTTTGTTCAGTATCATTAATATTAAAGTTTTCCTCATTAGCCTTTATATTTATAAAATTATCATTTAATTCCATATCCCCTATCTTTGTTATTAAATTTTCTATTTCAAGAGATACGTAAACTTCGCTTTCAGAGTCGTCTGAGCTCATTTCTAATTTCTTTTATATTCTTTAGGAATTTTCATATTTTGTAAAAGTTGAACTAAAGGTTCCTGAAATCTATTTGGGGTTATTTTGTTTTTTCTATTTGGGAACGCTGCTTCTAATAAATCTATAATCGTATCTAATTTAAAAATTATTTTATCTCCAAAAAATATAATTGTTTTTTGTAATTCTATCATATCTCTATCTATTTTTAAAGAGTTTTCTGTTTCTTTTAGTTTATTAAAACTATTATTTTTCATTACGGTGAAGGGTATTGCCAATCAGTATCATCATAATAGTATTCGGAATTAGTAAATTCATATCCACTAAAATTAAAGTCTTCATCTGAAATATAATCTTCATCAAAATCATAATCTGAATTAAAAGTTTGACTAATTTCTTCTGTTTGCATTATAAAAGTATTATTTATAAAATTAAAATCTAAGTATATTAAGTTATTAAAATCGTATTCATGTATATTAAATTCATCAGTGGATATGAATTCACTAACGATTTAAGATTATTAGTTCAAGTAAGTTATTATCCATGAAATTTAAGATTATATCTAAGTTTAAGAAACTTATGAATTTTATAAACCACATATTATAACAAATATTTAATTGTTCATATTTTTCCGCTGGTACCTCTGAAATTGGTATCAGAGCCACGCAAATTTCTTTCGCGGGGGCTCTAGCCGATGAATTTAATATACATGAATACGATTTTAATAACTTAATATACTTAGATTTTAATTTTATAAACCGTTATTATTATCTAATAATGTTTCTTCTAGATTATCATTTTCTAATAAAAGTGTAATTAGTCACCCTTTAATAAGAGATACAAATTCTAATAGATTCTCTGACATAATTAAAGCAAAAGAAGATACTATAAAAATTACAAAATACAAGGAGAATACTTTAATGGAAATAAATATTCTCATGTAAATATTTTAATAGATACAGGTGCAAATGGAAACTATATAAATTTCAAACTTTGTAAGAATTTACAAAAATATCCATTAGACGAACCTCACAAGTATACTAATTTTAATGGTGAACTACATGAGATTAATGAAGCTGTGGAAACTATGATAAAATTTGGAGATGAAAAAATTCCATTAAGATTACTAATAAGTAATGAGGATGAAAACGACACATTAGAAATTATGTTAGGATTGACATTTTTAGAAAATGTTAAACCATATCAGATAACCTCCTACGGGTTAAAAATAACACGATATGATAAACTAATATATATACCAAAATGACAAGCCCTAAAAGTATTTATATTCCAATAGGAATCACTTATAAAGATTATAAAGCCGAGTATTTTGCAGCTTACATAGATAGTGGTTCAGGATTAAGTATTTGTAAACCAGAATGCTTTCCAGAAGAATACCATGAGGATTTAACACCTTGTAATGGTATTAGTTTTTCTAAGAATATAGTCTCTTTAAGAAGAGGAATAAGAAATCCAATAATATTGTTAGGATCATATCTAGTTAAATGTCCTTCATTCTACTTTTATGATTCAGGATCAGACGTATTATTAGGAAGTGATTTTTTAGAAAGATTTAATAAGATAACTTTTGATATAATAGCATATCAAATAATATTAAAAACACCATGCCACCACTTAATAGTTGTTAAAAGAATAAAAAATGCATACGGAAGAAAATTTCCAATTAATTTTACAAAACGCGTCAGCAAGCGTGGTGATATAGGCTACAAACCAAACCCAAAACTTGAAAAAGGAATCCCGATTTTACAATGTTACCCAGAAAAACCATTAGACTATCAAGTAAATCTAAGAAATTTAGATATCCATATTGAAAATATAAAGCATAAGCTTAAACAATGTTATACAGATAATCCATTACAATTTTGGAATAAAAATCATATAACAGCAAAATTAGAAATGAAAGATAAAGATAAAGAAATAAGAATAAAGCCCATGAGATATAATCCAGAAGACCAAAAAGAATTTAGCACCCAATTAAAAGAACTTTTAGATTTGAGATTAATTAGAGCTAGCCACAGCCCACATAGTTCTCCTGCATTCCTGGTAAGAAAACATGCAGAAATAATAAGGGGAAAACCTAGAATGGTAATAAACTATAAAAAATTAAATGATAATACTGTTTTTGATGGATATTTCTTACCTCATAAAGAAAGTTTAATAAACTGGACTAGAAATAAAAAGATATTTTCTAAGTTTGATTGTAAAAGTGGATTTTGGCAAATAAAAATGCATCCTGATAGTATTAGTTATACTGCATTCTCCACCCCTCAAGGTCAGTGTGAATGGCTTGTGATGCCTTTTGGATTAAAAAATTCACCACAGATTTTTCAAAGAAAAATGGATACTATATTCAAAAATTACGATTTTATTTTTGTTTATATTGATGACATTTTAATATTATCTGATAATATCAATAATCATTTAAAACATCTTGATATATTTATAGATTTATGTATAAAACATGGTTTAGCCCTATCTGAACGAAAAACTAGCTTACTAAAAGATAATATTGATTTTTTATGAATGAAAATAGATGGTAAAGGAATAGAACTCCAGAGCCATATTCTTGAAAAAATTATATCCTTTCCTAATAAATTAATAGATAAAAAGCAAGTACAAAGTTTTCTTGGTATATTGAATTATGCTTCAGATTTTATTAAAAATCTCGCAGATATAAGAAAGCCTTTTCAAAACATATTAAAGAAAGATAAGATATTTAGTTTTGATAAAAGCTTAGAAGACCAAGTGAAAAATATAAAAGAATATTGTAGGAACTTACCAAAATTACAATTACCTAAAGAAAACGATGATTTGATATTAGAAACAGATGCTTCAGAATATTATTGGAGTGGGATACTTAAAAAAATAGACTATGACTCCGAAAATAAAAAAAGTTGGTGAAAGCATTTGTAGATACTGTTCAGGCACTTTTAGTGACACTGAAACAAGATATCATATTAACGAAAAAGAGTTTTTAGCAGTTGTAAAAAGTTGTCAAAAGCTTTATTATTTTCTATTACCAGTTAGATTTTTACTAAGAACTGATAATACACAAGTAAAAGCTTTTATAAAAAACAATTTGCCCTCTAAACCTGAGTATAAAAGGTTAATTAGATGGCAAACTTTACTATCCGAATATAATTTTGATATAGAAATAATTAAATCTGATAAAAATGTATTAGCAGATTTTTTAACCAGAGATGGAAGATCATGAGATAGCCCAAAAAATGGATAAGCATATTGAAGACATGGATAGGCAGGTGGTGTCTATAAAAGAAATAATGAAAGATATGAAAGAGATGCTAAGTTATTTTAGCACTCTCCCTGAACAGGTCTCAGACCTAAAAGATTTGATCACAAGAAATTGTCTTCTTATAGACTTAAAAATAGTCTTTTATGAATATGATAGCATGATATTGAAATCTTTGGTAAAGCACCAAATAAAAGAAAGAGTGGATTTATCTCCTATATATAAGGAGGTGAAAATAGAAAAAAGAGATATCCCGTCATCTTCAAAGGGAGTTCAAACAATAGATCTTACTTCTGATCAAGATGAACCTAAAGAAAAACATTTTAATTTTAAACCACATTCTGGGCAGACTTCAAATTTTGATAATACTTTCCAAAGGATACCAACTCAACAAGATCTTGTTGAGCAACAGTGGTTTAAAATGAGAGATTTATATAACATTAAAAATACAGATATAAGATATGTTGATTGTACTGGGGTTTACCCCAGAATTAATTACTTACAAGGTAATTCCCCTGAAGAAATAAGATACTGGTATGATTTTGGATCAATAAATTCAATATATCTTACATCACCAAATTTCCCAGAAATTTCCTTTTTACCAAAATGGGTTAGGGACGGAGTAAGGGACAGTTATCTATATAACTCTAATATTACTCCAAGTGATGTTATGGTGTTAAAACTATTTTCTGCAGGGCCTGTTTTTTATAAAAACAATAATTACCCTGCATATCATCTGATTATAATAGAAAAGGTTCATGCATCTCTTTCTTACAATATAGAGACAGAAAGATTAAAAACTTTTCAAAGTTTTAATGAAAATGATATTCATAACAGAAGAGCACTTGGTATGAAGATAGTTCTTTGTACTTTAGAAAATATTTTTAAAAGAGAATTTAGAACTTATGGAGGAAGTAAGATGCATTCCTCTGTTATGATAGCTCCAGCAAGGAGAACTCCTCCAGCAGCTAAAAAATATATAGAGGATAAAATCAGATTTTTGGATACTGGTGTTATAGCATCAAGTCCTCAAGCTCAATTTTAAACTGTGCTTAACCAGAAAACATCAACACAATGTTTGTCCAGCTTGTTCTAAGAAAAAGGACAATATGATTATTGATTCTCCTAAAGAGAGTCAAACATCATCTGAAGATTAAGATTTTAATTAATCTTATAAAATAAGATTTCATAAATTAATGATTTAATAAATAATGGATAAACTCTCATGAGATACATACAAAAGTTGGAATGCATGGATCATATAAATCCAAATGTTAGAGTTCCCATAGGGAACATGTATGTAAGAGAAAAGAAAAGCCAAAGTTCAAGTTTCCATGAGGAATCTCAACACCAAATTCAATGATTTGACAATGGAGAATTTCAAGAAAAAGAATATCGCATGGAAACAAGATATAGATGACAAAGTGGTGAAGTCTATCTAAAGGGATAAGGGGCCTATATAAGAAGAAAAAGAAGGAAGAAGAAGATCATCGGGCCTGGAACAAAATTTCAAAAAAGAGTGTTTAAGCTTTCATGTATTAAAAATAAGAGTGTTTGTATTTACTTATGTACTTTCTTTCACATCTTCATTGTAAAATACCCATCATGAAATAAAAACTTTCACTTTCCTTATAATACCTTTGAGTGTTCTTCCTATTTAGAAGTATTTCTCTTTTAAAAAGGGGAAATCTCCAACTACGAACTGTTCCTTTTTACCATACACTGGAAGTAGGAAACGAAACCTGGTTGAGCTGAATATTGCTGAAGGAGCCAGAGAGGAGTTACCTAAGGCTACTTAGGTTTGGTCTGGAATAACCTAGTAAAAAGACTCCTGGTGTAACCCGGCGATATCTTGGTCAAAACGGGAAAAAGGTACGGAAGCATGTTGGACCATTGTTCTTTTTAATTTTAAAATACTTTTAAATATTTGAATCTCTAGGGTCTTATAAGGAAATTCTCATAATTAATTTGAAACAGAGATATAAATACTTGCCTTAATAATTTTAAATTACACTTAAAAATAATCCCTATGTGTTTAAATTTTGCATACTTATTAAATATTTGTTATAATATGTGGTTTATAAAATTCATAAGTTTCTTAAACTTAGATATAATCTTAAATTTCATGGATAATAACTCACTTGAACTAATAATCATATACATATATACATATAAATATATAATTAACTTAAAATTTAATATTTTGATGTATATAAAAATCAAGTAAACTATATATAAATATGTTTATGAAACTAAAAATAATATTTTCCAATATATGATTTATTAATTTAACTAGTTATTTTATATAATAAATCTTTATGTATAATAGTATATTATTAATGGTTATCGAGTTGTTATAATCGATCTTATACTTTACTTAGCGTATCTATATTTCTCTTTTCCTTATTAGGATTTACCGTCAACGTGTGATTTCCGCATATCATCATTCTTAATATTCTTATTCACTTTGTTCGTCTATCGAGGTGAGTACCACTATCCCCTATTTTATTTGTTTTTCACGTTTTGGGGACATATGCGTAAATATATTTCTCATTATATACTTATACTTAAAACTGCAACTTTGTCCTATGTGTTAACAACTTATACCTTACTTGTTTACGTGCTTATTTGCTTTGTATGCTTTCGCATTCGGAGAGGTCCATGGCGTGAGGTCGAAGACTCACTCAAAAATAAACCGAATACAACTAGTTAGATAGCGGTAAGCGGGTATCGAACACAGGGAGTTTGTGGATAATATTTTACTAAGTAGCTTTGTAATTAATCTATATTAAACTAAATGCAGAAAATAAACTCAAGTATTTTGGTTGTTAGGTTTTGATTAACAAAATGAACTAAAGCAATAAACGAGTTTTAAACGATATAAGAAAGAATGCTCTCTCCCGATTTCAGGTTTTCAATATTGATACAGTTAACGTTTACTTGAGGGATGAACTACATAAACATAGTTCGTGAAAATGCGTTTGACAGTGATAAAAGAGGACTAAGTACTTGAATTATGAAAACGCAAGGTTGTCACTCGATAATCAGTTTTATATAGTTAACCCTAATTCTTTTATACTAAATCCCGATTGCCTATGGCACCGAGAACGGATAATCAAGAACACGGATTTACACTATATTAACAATTACTAATCAAAATCATAATCACCATAGTAATTTAATCATAGAATCAAAACACTATCCCACAAATAACATAAACGAATAACAAGTAATCAATTGAAACCCTTACAATTCGGGAGAGAACATAAAGAGTACTAGCCACACATTGTTTGATTAATCATCACCTCAATTAAGATAATCGAACGAATCATAAACCCAAACAAATGATTAGAATCACCAAAGTCTTGTTCTCAATCTCCAAAATTAGTCTCTAGCTTGTTTGGAATAAAAAAGATGATGAAAAGACTCCAAAAAACGAGTAATAAAACAAAATAAATCGGCAGTTACAACATGAACCGTGGCCCACGGTTCACACCGTGGGTCACGGTAATTCCTGAAAATCTTGGACCGTGGGCCACGGTGAGCTCCACGGCGACCGTACCAGCGACGGTACGGTGGCTTCTGTTTGAATCACCATTTTGGACCGTGGCTCACGGTCTGGACCGTGGGCCACGGTGGACTTCAGCCATACATAATTGTTTTTCACATTTTTGACTTCTTTCGCGTCTCCGGTTCCTTAGGTTTCTTTGTTATACACCATAATAGCTCCGGAACCTCCTTTGTATCTACAAATTGCCGAACACACCGTAGTCATCTAATTCCACCAAATAAACCAATTCAAAACATGATTATTACGGCTTTAAATCAATTAAGGGTTGTCCCATGGACCACCCGTCACATTCCCACACTTAATCGTTGCTTGCCCCTAAGCAACATCTCAAACAAAAAACTTTCTATTCCATTCAACTTGTATCCACCAATCTTACCACAAAACCGGTTCAGTTAAGGTCCCAAGTCATACCCTATTCCCTTATTTTTATTGGGTGCACTAGTTCACTTGATATTCCATTTAAACCGAAGATTTCTAACCAAACCTAACATGATTTCGGTTTTTACCTATACATAACACATTTACACATTAACCTTTTTATTGGTGATCATCCATAAATTTCATATTTCATCAATTCTCCTCACATACGCTTGTACAATCATCAAATCTCCACCTATGTAAATGCTTATTGACATGAATACAAATCAAGAGGTCTTTAAACGGGTTATAATGGGGCCAAGTGTAAGGGTATGGAAGGGAATATTGAAAGTAGCTCAAGCGATCCGATCCGACTTATTACAAACAATCTAAGAAAAATAACAATAAAATAAACAACTATAAACATCACGAACTTTTTCTTTTTCTTTTCTTTTTTTTTTCACTCAATATATAATACTTTGAACATTGCATACATAAACATTGCAATTCTAATACAAACTTTTTTTTGAACTAATATAATACTTGAACATTACATACTAGCATGATAAACATAATGCTTCCCATTTCTAACTGATGAATACTAAAACAATTACATAGAAACCTATTAAGTCGGATCGTTTCGCAAAATAACACCGGGGTTGATTAAATGAAAGAATAGGCCCAATAAAGTTTTCTAAAGGAACCTAACCCCCCGCCCCTCACATGACCATCCTCATATGTATAATGTATGAGGCCCCAACCCCCAAAACCCACACTCTCGCTCATCCAGACGAGGCTTAACCTAAATGCCTCTATCACTTTTGCACTCATGCCAAGCTAAGATCTCGAAATGTACTAATTGTACAAGTTCTATCGAAGAATATCAACCATCTCACCAAACAATACTTTCTCAATTCTCAAGTGTAAATGAACGTGTTATGCAAGTTATTACATCGAAAACATGCTAACCTTGCTTAGAAAACTACATAATCTCCTTTTTTAAAAACAACTAGGCACATGTTATTTAGGGAATTTTGACCATGAAAAGGGCCCAAAACTTTACCCCGCCATCTTACCACTTTCCGATTCTTTTAAACACATTTTTTTTTAAATTTTTCTGTTTTTCTGATTTTTAATTTTTTCTGATTTTTTAATTTTTTCGAATTTTTTTAAATTTTCCAAAACAAATAAAAACAAACGAAAATTTTCCTCATCCCCACACTTGGGATACATTGTCCCCAATGTACGGTTTTAAGAAAAATAAAATAAACCACTCGTTGAAAACCACCTTCATTCCAACACATTCCCATAATACTTAATCATAAGTATTCCATCCTACACCCATCCACCCAAAAATAACTGAAAACAAAGATAAAAACAATTATACAGAATATACAAAACGGGTTCACCTGGCATCACGCGACTCGATCAGTTGTACGGTGGGTGGGCCGGCCCAAAGATAGATGTCATGAAATCTGAAAATTGGCCGAAATTAAACGCCCCATCGCCGTTGCTGCTTCCTTCTCCTTGTGGTGGTGGAGGTGCTATTGATTGCATTGGGCTGACCCACATTGAATGATGAAGTGGTGGTTCGGGATATCGTACCGAACCGTCAAACGGAGAAAGAGTTGTGTATCCACTATTTGCGGATCTACTACAACCGATTCACCTGCATGCCATTGCTCATGCATCCTCCGATTACGATCATCCAAATACCTCATGTTCATCTTATGTTCGCGCCCATACGCATTGGCACGGTTCCACATCTCCAACCGGTCGTGCCTCTCTTTTGCGGCTCGTTCAGCATATGCCCCCATAAACGTCTGATGATTGAATAGTGAACGCGACTCATCTGACCAATTTTCATACGTGGAGGGCCTATGCCTCTCCACCACCTCATTCATCGACCCCACATGGGCCCAATTATTCCCGTAAGAGTTATAACCATCCGAATAGTCCCAACCCCCGTGTTGGGAACTGCTGCCACCACCAACGTCCATATAATCAGGTTCACCGACCTCTTCCACTTGTTCAACCTCATCATCTTCCTCTTTATCATCCACTTCAACATCCTCTCTTGCTACTCTCCATCTCACCTTATCACACACAAGAACATGGTGCCTATCAGTTTGTGTGTACTCACAACCCGGCAAATCTGACAACTTAAACTCCTTAAATACTTTGGTCATTCCAACCGACTCGTCAGTTAACACGCCATGATTCTATAACATTGCTGTGATCAGTCGAAAATGCGGAATTAACTTCCGCTTATTGCTTTCTCGGCTGATCCAAATATTTTGTATGACAAGATATCGGTAAGAAATAAGGGGCTTTCCACACATCACCGCATACAAAACAGGAACATCACTGTTCCTTACTACCGAAATGTCCCCCTGACGAGGCATCATGTTGTGGAAGCAAATAGACATCAATAACTTTGCCTCGATCTTCAAATCTTTTCTCAAAATCTGATCACTAAAACCTTCTCTTGCGTTAATCACCTTTGCTAACATGTCGTACCATTGAGGGTGTTTGTCAGGGCAATCAAATAAGTCTTTGGCAGAGGGGTATATGTATGAGTTGCTTGGCTTGGTGTCGAAAAGCGAGATCTGATTAAATGAATCAAATGACATCACCACTTCTTGACCTCCTACCGTCCCAATCAATTTCATGTCATTACCTTTTTTGTAAGCGGGACATCTTAATGTGGACATCCATTCTTCAATCTCTCAGTCGTACAAAGTGTTAGTTTCGTTATCATAACACTTTAACGCCGCTTCCCAACCCAAAGCTTCAAACTTGTCAACTATCCCAAAAACCTCAAAACCAGGATCGGTGACCTCCTTCTCACACATGTATCCATCAAGTCGTTTATTCAACGTAGCCATTTTATTAACAAACAGCTTCGCTTGCCATTCCGATGGGTACTTTGACAATCCCCCACCTTTCCAAGTGGGTTTTACCGATTGTACTTGCACATATGCTTGCTCTTCCTGCATCCTTTGTCTCTTTAATTGGGCTGCTAGCCCACTTGAAGATGATGCCTTTCCTTTTCCTTTATCTAATGTTCTTCCCATCTACACACAACAAACAACCCAAGTTTAGTCAACATACACTTCCCCACACTTGCTTGTTACTATGGTTGTGGATAATCACTTGTTAATCAATTGACCAAAATTTTCAACATTTGCTTCAACATATAATTTCCAATTAATCAATATAACAAACATATGTTTGTTACAATTATCTACTATCCACAACCATACCATATAATCATACTCATTACTCAAACAAGCAAGTGGGTACATAGAACCAATCATAACAAACTTACAACTTCAATACAATGTACCATCAATAATGAAAAGAGATTCCATACCTTTGTGTTGTTGAATATGTAGATGAAGAAAGCTTCAAACTAAACCAAAAACCCCAAAAATTTTCGGAAATTTCGGACTCTATATGTCCAAAATCGACCAACAAAACAAAGCATTCTTTCAATTTCAATGGTATAATAGAAATCTTTGTGAAATTTTAGTCAAAATAGACTAAAAAATCGGTTGATTTGGTGAATTTATAAAGCAGTTATGGATCTTTGAAGATGGAGGTTAGGGTTTCTGAAGAAAGGTTTTGGGAAGAAGAAGATGAGAGTTAAAGTAATAATAGTGTTAGGTGATTTGTGTGGTTTAGAATTGGTGAAAATTTGATTTTTATTGTTTATTAAACACCAAACCCGGTTCCCCCTTTGGTCTCGTCGCCGGACCGTGGCCCACGGTCTCAACTGTGGGTCACGGTTAAGTTAATGTTAACTTCTGGTTCAAGTGGACCGTGGCCCACGGTTTGGACTGTGGGTCACGGTTGAGTTATATCAAAAACGAGCATACCGCACCGTACCGTGTCCCGGGCTACCACCGTGTCTCACGTTTCCCACCGTGGGCCACGGTTCCAACCGTGGTCCACGGTTCACTGTTTAATTTTTTTAACAATAAGGAACCAAGAAAAAATAACAAAATAATTAAAACTTAATAAAAACCAAAATAATTAAAACTTATTTACCGTTATAATAAAAATAAAAATTACCATACCCCCCATGAAAAACCCGAGTTGTCCCCAACACGGTAAAGAAAAACATAAGGTCTTCCCCACACTTGATTTGGACAAACTCCAAAATGAGGAAGGTAATTTTTAAAACCAATTTTAAATAAAAACTAAAATATACAACATACCTTGGCCTATTTAATTCGTTTCCTCATCCGGTGAGCGTAACAAATAACTCACCCGGTCCACCTCGAGCATATTGATGTCCTTTCCTTCCAAGTAAGGTTTAAGTCTTTGACTGTTCACCACTTGTTTCGTTTGTTCTTGGACATCTTCTATCTCCACATCACCAAATTGACCCACTTTTGTGATGACATACGGGCCCATCCACTTGCTCTTTAACTTACCCGGAAACAACTTCAACCATGAGTTGTACAACCACACCTTTTGACCCACTTCAAAAGTCCGTTTTCTCAACTTTGCATCATGGACCTTTTTTAGTTTGTCTTCGTATGCGGAAGCACATTCATACGCTTCATCTCAGATTTCCTCGATCTCATTCAACTTCAACTTTCTCAATTCACCCGCTTCCTTATAATCCGCGTTGACATTCTTGATCGCCCAAAACGCCTTATGTGCCAACTCCATTGGTAAATGACACCCTTTCCCATAAACTAACCGATAAGGAGTTGTGCCAATAGGAGTTTTGTAGGCGGTCCGATACGCCCATAATGCATCATTTAACTTGGAAGACCAATCCTTCCTATCAACCCGCACCGTCTTCATCAAGATTTCTTTGATTTGGCGATTGGACACTTAAACTTGTCCACTTGTTTGTGGATGATAAGGAGTAGCAATTCGGTGATTCACATTGTATCTTTTTAGAAGTTTCCCTAAGTTGAAATTCTTGAAATGTGACCCACCATCACTAATAATGACCCACGAGATACCAAACCGAGCAAAGATGTTTGATTGGACAAATTTGCAAACTACCGAATGATCATTAGTTCTTGTTGCTACCGCTTCTACCCACTTGGACACATAATCAACCGCAACCTAGATATATAAAAATCCATTCGAGTTTGGAAACGGGCCCATAAAGTCAATTCCCCATACATCAAAAATCTCTAACACCAAAATCGGTTGCAATGGCATTTCATCCCGTTTCGAGATACTACCCAACTTTTGGCAATTCAAACAATGTCGGGAATATTCACTTGCATCTTTAAAAAGGGTGGGCCAATAAAACCCACATTGGAGCACCCGGTAACCCGTCTTTTGACCGCTAAAATGACCTCCACACGCTAATGCATGCGCATGAGTCAAAACTTCCCACACCTCGGAATCGGGAATACACCTCCTTATCATTTGATCCGAACCAATCTTAAACAAGTCCGGTTCATCCCAAATATACTGTTTCACTTGGGCCATGAACCGTTGCCTTCTTTTCTTCACCCAATGACTTTGAATAGACCCCATTGCTAAATAATTCACAAAATGGGCATACCATGGTGTAGTCGACACGGCTAACAGTTGTTCATCGGGAAACCGTTCGTTTATCTCCATCGGGTCATCAACACCCTCTAACGGAATTCGGGATAGGTGATCCGCCATGACATTTTTACACCCCTTTTTATCCCGAACCTCTAAATCAAACTCTTGCAAAAGCAACACCCATCTAATTAACCGTGCTTTTGCATCCTTCTTTCCATCAAATATCAAACCGCACTATGGTCCGAATAAACGATCACCTTACTCCCCCAAATATACGAGCGAAACTTATCCAAAGCATACACCACCGCAAGAAATTATTTTTCGATAGTTGTATAATTAAGTTGCGCTTCGGATAAAGTTTTACTCGCATAATTAATTACCACCGGCTTTTTATCAACTCGTTGACCCAATACTGCTCCAATAGTAGTATCACTAGCAACACACATGATCTCAAACGACTTTGACCAATCCGGTGGTTGTAGAATGGGAGCATTTACCAACTGTTCCTTCAAAACATCAAATGCTTGCACACACTCATTAGTAAAATCAAAAGGAGCATCTTTTAATAATAAATTACATAAAGGTTTTGTGATAACACTAAAGCCTTTAATAAATCTCCTATAAAAACCCGCATGCCCCAAAAATGACCTTACCCCTTTAATGTTTTTAGGTGGAGGTAAATATGATATTACCCGAACCTTTGCCTTATCCACTTCCATTCCCCTTTCCGAAATCACATGACCCAACACGATACCCTCTTGAACCATGAAGTGACTTTTCTCCCAACATAAAACTAAATTTGTGTCAACATACCTTTTTAAAACTTTTTCTAATTCATTGAGACAATTTTCATAAGTTGGGCCCAAAAATGGAAAAGTCATCCATAAATACCTCGAGTGACTCCCCGACCATATCCGAAAAAAATACTCATCATACAACGTTGGAATGTGGCCGGGGCATTACACAAACCGAATGGCATTCACCGAAAAGCAAAAGTGCCATACGGACAGGTGAAAGTGGTCTTGTGTTGGTCATCCGGGTGAATGGCAATTTGGTTATAACCCGAGTACCCATCTAAAAAAAAGTAATACTTTTGACCCGATAATTTTTCAATAATTTGGTCAATAAAAGGTAATGGAAAATGATCTTTAGATGTAGCGGCATTTAATTTACGATAATCAATGCAAACTCGCTACCCGGTGACCGGTCGGGTGGCGATTTGTTCACCGCTTTCATCTTTAATTACCTCTATACCTGCTTTTTTCGGTACCACCTGTGTAGGACTTACCCGTGTGCTATCTGAGATAGGATAGATGATTCCCGCATCCAACCACTTGATTACCTCTTTCTTCACAACTTCTCTCAAATTGGGATTCAACTTTCTTTGAGTCTCTCGGGTTGGTTTTGTCTCCTCATTGGTGATGATTTTGTGCATAACTATAGATGGACTAATGACTTTTAAATCGGCAATTGTCCAACCTATGGCAGCCTTGTTCGTCTTCAACACCTTCAACAATTGTTGTTCTTGGGCCTCTTCCAAATTGGATGCAATAATGACCGGTAATGTGTCATTATCCCCCCAAAACACATACTTCAAGTGGCTTGGCAAATCCTTCAATTCCAACTTTGGTGGACTTTCCAATGACGGTTTAGTACCCGAATCTATCACAGCCGGTAGACTTTCAATTTGATGAGTCCATGGTGGTCGTCCTTCTTTAACCGCCAACACGTCTTGATTTTTCTCTTCCATCCTCAATGCACAAAGATGTACCTGTTCAGAAAAATCACAAACACATGCTTCTAAAGCATCGCCCTCATAATTGTGCGGTTCACACGTGTCAACAATATCTGCCATGAAACACTCATCACCACATAAAGCATTAGATCCGTTAGTGAACACATTTAATCTCATTTTTCTATTTCCAAAAGCCATATCAACTGTGCCCGATCGACAGTCAATAATAGCATGAGCGGTGTTTAAAAACGGTCGACCCAATATAACATTTTGTTGTTGGGTCGAATCAACCGATGAGTAGTCTAAGACCAAAAAGTCAACCGGATAGTAAAATTCTTCAACTTTTACTATCACATCCCGTACAATTCCTCGGGGGAGTTTATGAGACAAATCCGCTAACACAACCGTTGTATCAACTCGTTTTAAAGGACCAAAATCATATTGGTCGTATAAACCCCTCGGAAGAATACTTACTCTGGCGCCAAGATCTAGTAATGCCTTAGACATTTGAAAACCACCTACTTGAATGTTAATTAAAGGCGTTCCTGGATCTTGAAGCTTAGGAGGAAGGTCTCATTTTAAAACAGCACTCACCCGCTCAGTTAAATCCACTTGTAGAGGCACTTTTTGTTGCCTCTTTTGAGTACACAATTCTTTCAAAAACTTAGCATATGCGGGTACTTGCTTAATTGCCTCAAGTAGAGGTAAATTTACCTTTACTTGCTTAAAAACTTCTCACATCTCTTTTTTTTGAGGACCCCTTCTAGAAATGATATTTTTCTTACCCGGGTCGAGTAAAGCCGAAGGAAATGGAACCACTTTTGGTTCTACTTCCTTATTTTCATCGTTTAAATTTGAAGTTTGACCCGGATTTTTTAACGGTTTTTCAAAAGTGACATGTTTAGTGGGTTTATTAATTTCAATTTCATCATCACTTTCATTACCCGTAATATCCTCAAATTCCCCATCAACCACTTCCGGTGATAAATATTTTTTATATTCTTTACCACTTCTTAAAACACTAACGTGATTATTAGGAACATTACAAGAAGAGTTATGAGAAGGATTTACCTTTGTGTCGCTTGGCAATTGACCTTTATTCTTCTTCAACTCGGACACTTCAGT
This sequence comes from Bidens hawaiensis, assembly GCF_021521415.1. Classification (NCBI taxonomy): domain Eukaryota; kingdom Viridiplantae; phylum Streptophyta; class Magnoliopsida; order Asterales; family Asteraceae; genus Bidens; species Bidens hawaiensis. Next base: position 100,746 of record NW_027494973.1, read on the forward strand.
TGCAAGTTGACCCATTTGTGTAGTCAAAGATTGGATGGCCTTACTCTTACTTCATCCTTTTGCATTCGCGCCTCATCAAGTTGATTTCTTCGTTGCATGTCTTGTTGCATCAACTTCAACATGTCCATAATCTCATTGCCACTCGATGAACTTTGACCCGTTGACCCACCTTGACCGCCACCCCCTTGACCTTGAAATCCTTGATTATTCCCACCATGATAATTACCTTGGTTATAATATTGTTGGCAAGGGACATAATTGCTTTGATTTCCTTGAAAATTCGGGTTAGATTGAGTGCCCGGATTTCCATAACGAAAATTCGGGTAATTTCTTAACCCAGGGTGGTAGGTGTTGGAATTCATGTTGTAATTCCTACCACCTCCCCCTTGAAGTGCATTTACTTCTTCCACCGGTGCTTGACCTACCGTACATACCTCCATTGCATGACCCAACTCGTTGCAATTTGTACAAACATTGATGACTTGATTAGTGGTTTGTACATTTCCTTCTTCCACGGCTTGCACTTGAGTTCTACCAATCGCCGGTCTTGCTCTTCTACCGGTTTGAGCCTTTCTCTTTGAAGTAACCGCCATTTGTTCCAAATACGCCCAATCGTCTTGTTCGTAATTGGTACCAAATGTACCATTAGTGATCGACCTCAAATCTCGTTCATCCTCCATACTCAAACCTTCATGAAATGCATTCAACAACTCCCATAAAGCAATACCGTGATGAGGACAATTCTTGATCATCATGTTAAATCTCTCAAATGCTTCATGAAACATTTCCCCTGATTGTTGTTGGAAGGTTCTCAAACTTCTTCTCGTATCATTGGTCTTTTGGGCCATGTAAAATTCTTCTAAAAATCTTTGTTGCATTTCGGCCCAAGTATAAACAAACGCGGAAGGCAAAGTGTAAAACCATCTCTTTGCCTTGTCTTCCAATGAGAACTGAAATAAAACCAACTTCACATCATCCGATGTAAAACCTTGACCCCCAATTGTGTTGCAAATGGAGTCATATGCCTCCAAGTGAAAGTAAGGTTCCTCCTTTGCTAGACCTTTATACTTCAGAAGACTTTGAAGGGAATTGGTTCTTATTTCAAATGTCCTCCCTTGGTTATTGAGAGGGATAACCACAGGAGACAGATTACTAGTAATTATGGGTCGGAAATGGGCTTCAATCCCCCTAACCATCTCTCTTGCGTGCCTTCTTGGTACCCCCATTGGTACTCGTGGTTGACCTATTTGCCTATAAACAAGCCTTGGCTGCGCGAATTGTTGTTGAAATTGTGGTTGGGGCATTTGCGGTTGGAATTGTTGATCTTGAGGTTGCCCTTGCGGTTGTTGAACAATCGGTGGTTGTTGAACTTGATTAACAACAACCGGTGGTTGTTGTTGAGCTTGTTGAACTGGTGGTGAGCTTGTTGTATAACTGGCGGTTGTTGAATGGGTTGTTGGACAACAACCGGCGGTGGTTGTTGTCGATTAAGCTCTTGCACTTATTGTGGTTGTTGCCATTGACCATAACCAAACGTTCCCGGATTTACCATTTTTCCTCCATCACCTCCCATGTAGTAACCTTCTACTTCATACCCTTCAAATTCATTGTCAAACCCATATCCGTATCCGTCACCTTGTGATCTTGAATGTTGCATAAACGGTTGAGGTTGATATTGGTAACTTGATTGTGATGGTTGAAAGGTTGGTGGCTGATGTTGTTGCGATGAAGATGCACCAAATGTAGGAAAAAGGTTGGTAATATGTGGCAATGTGGATGATGTTGCATAGGTGAATTGGGCATTTATGGGTTTGGTTATGGGTTGTGGTTGGAGTTCACTTGATGTTGTAGATACATTAGTAGTGATTGGTGGAGTTGGTGGATTTGGTGGAGGTGTAGTCGGGATTGTTTGACCCGAAGTGGGAAGTGGTGAATCTATGTTGTTTGATGCGGTTGGAGAACCAAGAAGCTTATTCTCCCTAAGTAAAAATCGGTTTCTTCGAAGTGTTCTGTCAATCTCGGGATCGATTACTAGCGGTGATGACCTGTTAGAACCTCTAGTATGCATACACCTGTAGGTACCTGCACACTAACACAACCAGCGTACACCCGAAAATAACACAAAAACTACTAAAGCTAACATACGTTGCGCACTACTCCCCGATAACGGCACTAAAATTTGACGTGAGGTCGAAGACTCACTCAAAAATAAACCGAATACAACTAGTTAGATAGCGGTAAGTGGGTATCGAACACAGGGAGTTTGTGGATAATATTTTACTAAGTAGCTTTGTAATTAATCTATATTAAACTAAATGCAGAAAATAAACTCAAGTATTTTGGTTGTTAGGTTTTGATTAACAAAATGAACTAAAGCAATAAACGAGTTTTAAACGATATAAGAAAGAATGCTCTCTCCCGATTTCAGGTTTTCAATATTGATACAGTTAGCGTTTACTTGAGGGATGAACTACATAAACATAGTTCGTGAAAATGCGTTTGACAGTGATAAAAGAGGACTAAGTACTTGAATTATGAAAACGCAAGGTTGTCACTCGATAATCAGTTTTATATAGTTAACCCTAATTCTTTTATACTAAATCCCGATTGCCTATGGCACCGAGAACGGATAATCAAGAACACGGATTTACACTATATTAACAATTACTAATCAAAATCATAATCACCATAGTAATTTAATCATAGAATCAAAACACTATCCCACAAATAACATAAACGAATAACAAGTAATCAATTGAAACCCTTACAATTCGGGAGAGAACATAAAGAGTACTAGCCACACATTGTTTGATTAATCATCACCTCAATTAAGATAATCGAACGAATCATAAACCCAAACAAATGATTAGAATCACCAAAGTCTTGTTCTCAATCTCCAAAATTAGTCTCTAGCTTGTTTGGAATGAAAAAGATGATGAAAATACTCCAAAAAACGAGTAATAAAACAAAATAAATCGGCAGTTACAACATGAACCGTGGCCCACGGTTCACACTGTGGGTCACGGTAATTCCTGAAAATCCTGGACCGTGGCCCACGGTGTGAACCGTGGGCCACTGTGAGCTCCACGGCCACCGTACCAGCCACGGTACTGTGGCTTCTGTTTGAATCACCATTTTGGACCGTGGCTCACGGTCTGGACTGTGGGCCACGGTGGACTTCAGCCATACATCATTGTTTTCACGTTTTTGACTTCTTTCGCGTCTCCGATTCCTTAGGTTTCTTCGTCATACACCATAATAGCTCCGGAACCTCCTTTGTACCTACAAATTGCCGAAAACACCGTAGTCATCTAATTCCACCAAATAAACCAATTCAAAACATGATTATTACGGCTATAAATCAATTAAGGGTTGTCCCATGGACCACCCGTCAGTCCAACATAATCTCAGTCTATTATGATCATACTCCAGTCGTTATAGCTTTGTGCTTCTCGACATCTCAGTTATACTTGCTCATTTGGTTATTTTGTTATTCTTATATGACTTGTTGCAAATACATATTTTTATTTATACTTTGAACTGGTGTGTTGCTCACTCAACCTCATGTTGACAAAACTATATTATTTTCAACGCATATGCAGGTATTCGTTTGATGTGAAGTACAAGATCACTTAAGGATTTATGCTAGAAGAAAAAAACTTAATAAGATATATTGTTATTGATTAATATATGTACCCGTGTATTTGAATTTGTATGGATAATTGTTATTTGGAAATTTATTTAATATATATCGACACTTTTAATAATGCATGATAGTAACCTTGAGAGCTGTGATAATTAGTTCACGCCCCGGCATTTCCGCCGTAGGTTGGGGTGTGACATACACAACATCGTCCCACTCTTAGGAAAATCCCACATCAGCCGTTGACAAGAGAGATCCTTGGTTCATAAGTAAATGTCCTACCTCTTCAATCACCAACGCGTTTTGGGCTTAGTTTGCTGTGGAGCACATGAAATCTCCACGGTTAAGCGTGCTTATGTGGAAGTAGTAATAGAATGGGTGACCACCTAGGAAGTCTCTACCTGGGCAACCAAAAATAAAGCCGTGAGTTCCCGGATGGGCAACCCATCGAGGGCAAAGCGGACAATATTGGTGGTACGAGAGGCCGAGATGTTACATTATGTTCTCTAACGTGAATCCACGAAAGGTGATTCATGTGAGTAACATTTCTTGTCAAGTGAAGCCTAAGTTTATCCTAATTGCTCCAATATGCAAGAACATAAACACTAATGTTGTTCAAGATGCCTATTTAAGACGAAAGTCTAAAAGGCTGGTAACTTATTCTCAAGTTGCTGAACAACAAATGAATGCAGTTAAATTTAATGTTTCTCATGGAAACCAAAAGGTGCCCAAGATTGAGGCATGGGTTGTCTTTTTGAACTAATAATTTTCATTTGTGTGTACGGTACATCCACGACCATTTCTGGTGAAAACTGGATAATGGACAGCGGATGCTCTCATCATATTACTGGAAATCTCAACCTCTTACAAAATGTGAGAAATATTCAAGGAGGTTATGTGGCTTTTGCTGGGAATTCTGGGGGTATGATCACACAGGAAGGTGAAGTTTCGAATGGCCATATTACCTTTGAGAAGGTCAAGTATTGTGACAAGGTGGACCATAATTTATTGAGTGTGTCACAAATCTGTGACAAAAAGTATACCACGGTATTTACTGATAAAGAATGTCTGATTCTTCAACCGGCATATGTCATTCCCTAGGACATGGTTGTCATGCGATCACCTCGATCAAATGATATTTATGTTTTAAATATGAGCTCTAAAGTATCAACATCTATCGAAACATGTTTTGTCTCCAAAGTAACCGAGAAGGACTCCATTCTATGGCGTCGTAGAATGGTCACATTCATGTTCGTAAGATGAACTATCTAATGGCAAATGACTTAGTTGAAGGTGTGTCTTTGAAGAATTTTAAGTTATCCGACCACTGTGTTTCTTGAAAAAAGGAAAGCAGAAGAAAAAGTCGCATCCTACTAAGTTATTGAATTCCATTGATACACCCTTGTGATAGTGGATTTCACGATGGACTGTGGATTGTACTTGTTAGGACCGGATTTCACGACACAAATACTATACTCGGACAAGAACAATCATGAAACTCAAATATATGAAGACCTCTAGAATGTGGCAGGTGGAATCAACCCCAAACAGAAAGTTGCTAATTATAGTAAATGCATGAAGAACAAGCACACAAATAACTCAACAAATTACATTATAAATGATATTCAGAAAGGTAAAAGGAAAGCCTAGGGTTTCAGATGAAAAGTTGTCAGATTCGGCTATCAATATTACCTTAAACCCTAAACCCTAAACCAACCCCAGAACCCCCAAACCCTATAACCGAGAGCCATCGCACCACCGTAACAATTCTCTTCCTAAGCTACCCTCCGCCGCAACCTTTGCAACCCACATAACCTCGCCACCCACCTCCGTCACCTACTTGTTCAACCTCCGCCACTGCTACCAAAACAGACGAACTACAGACACCCACCTCACCAACATCTACCCTAACCATGATGGAGACACCGAAGACGAAAATAAATCATATTAGCTCACCGGAAATTCTTCACTGAAAAATCGCTTTTGTTGTCGAAGTGGTCGAAATGGTATTTGGTATGTGGGTAATGCTTGTTCAAGTCTCGATCAATCATTCCTCTAAACTATCGGAACATCAAATTGATGTTCTCGCTGGATAAGATTGACACTAGTGGTCGTAACCCTAATGTTTTGTCGGAATTGCGACGTTGTGTGCATTTGAATTAGTGTTATAAGTGGTGGGCGGCGATGAACAAGGGAATAAAGTTGATGGTGGCGGAGATTGGTGGTAGTGGTGAGATCCCGGTTGGTTATAAAATCATTGGTTTAATGATTATAACTATAAAAGAGATGGTCAAGTAGAAATGGTCTAGATTTTTGAATATGGAGATGGTGAATTTATTTTCTTGGGAGATAATATTACAAGAAGTTCAAGGATTAGAGATAAGGCTGTGTTCAATCTTTCGGGTGGTGGAGAGGATTGGGATGAGGATGAATCTGAAGATGAGGATGATGATGAAGAAGATAAAGATGAATATGGGATGGGGATGATAATGTTCCCATATTGTATTGTTGTTGATGATGATAAAGATCGATGATGATGATGAAAGATGAGTAGATTATTATTATTATTGACACTAGGGGGAAAATCATAATTTTTTCTTAACCGAAAACCCATAACTGAGCCGCAAACTCTTGCTTGAAGCGAGAACTCAATTCCGAGATCCTTTGCCACCGAGAACCAAATCTTTCCGAGAACTATGCTTAACCGAGAACTCAGTTTGACTTTACCAATACTTCAAAGCTTCGATAAACAAGGGATTTCGATTACTTTAAATTTTTGAAAAGATTTGAGCAAATTTATCTCAAAATTCCAACCGAAAATCCTAATAACATGATGAATATCAGTTCTTCGTGTTCTTCTGTTTCCAGTAGTCTTCAGTGATCAACTGATGTAAGGATGAAATAACACGCTTTAAGTGTTTATATTGTGTGTTTTATTTGTTTATATGTATCAAACACAAGTACTTTGATTGGTTTTATATTTACAGGTGATGGAGCTTAAAAGAGCTTAAAGGAGCGAATTTGGAGCATTCATGATGGAGTGGAAATGAAGGTAATGATATATGATATGATAAGATAGAGAATTGAAATACGAAGACGTGGCCGCAAAAGGGGAGGAAAACGGAGTTGAAATGAAGATTTTATGAAGAAAAACGGTGTTTTGGTACTGTAGCTGCCGTAAGGCAGTGACCAGAGGCCATAGGCTACGTCCAGGCCATAGGCTACGGCGGGGTCTGATGGAAAATCATTTTTTCTTATTTTTCTTCCATATTTAATCCAAATAAAACCCTAGGTCGAATATTATTCATACTCTAGCCACCAAGGACGACTTTGGAGCAATTCATCACCATACTAACACTTACCGATCACCATAATCCTCCATGCTTTCATACTTCCACTCCATAAACAAGCTTATCAAGATGAAGATGCAAGGCTAAACCATTTGTCACTTCCTCCTGGTGAACGGTTTATTTAGGTTAAATATTATACTTCGTTTTATTCATGTTTGGATTTGTTTTTTACATTGACAACGTTGTATAAACAATTTGATGTGTTGGGTTATTTAAACTATTTGCAGGTGTTAGTAATCCTTACTTTACAACTTGTTCGGTTGATGAAAAAACATGGCAGCTTGTTGGGTGACATAGAGTAGCTTGATTCATACTAGTAAATAAGGTAATTGAATTATAAAAGATCCGATGACAAAGATCTGTTTTTGATTACTTATTTAACCGACTTTCCAACACCATGTCTGGTGTCCAATTAATAAAACGAGTTTTATGTGAAACCTAGAACCTGAAACCTGGAAGAGGTTGCATTTTACTTAAATTGTTTTAAAATCAATCTTTCAATTTCTGCTTGACATCCTTCGCCCATCTTAGTTAGTTAAAATTAGATTAAATAATCAAACAAATTTTGTAACAATGACCACATGCTCCACTTGGATACGATACCCTACTTACTCTATCTATATAGTTTAATTAGATGTTTGAATGACTAAAACGACGGTCATCATCAACCAAGAAAAAACATCCCAAAACATCTATTTTAGCACTTTGAAAAATTAAAAAAATCGTTTCTTGAATTCGTTGATATCACAATCGAGCCTAGAATAGGTCTATCGGCTTTTATACCACTTGTAAGTCCCGAATCTGGATTATTACAACGCAATATCGAACAAACACATGATTGGGCGGAATCCAAACACGTGATGAATCAAGAAATAGATTAAAAGAACACAAACACAGGATTCAAAGCACATGTTTATTATAAACTTCGGGTACTTAATCCCACAATACAAAACCGATTACACTCTTAGAGAGAATAATATAAAAGTGTCTAACCTAACAAATGATAAAACCATAACTTATATAGGTTAGTACAAGCCACACAGGCCAAGCCCAATCTAAACCCAATACTCGTCAAGCCCACCAAAATCCATAGGGATTTCGGGTCATACTAAACAAAACTATAAATGTTGTGCAAAGCATAAACCACAAAATAAGTCCTAACAATGAACAAATTGAGAAAACTAAATTTTCGTACCGAATACATTCATGATACGTTTGAGGATCCTATAACTAAAGGTCTATCGCCCATAAGTAATATGAAAGCGCTTATAATCATGACAACTTTATTGATGACCATATACAACTACATATCATACAACGAAGGATTAACTGTTAATTTTTCCTCACCAGTTTTGATTTTGTATGTCTTTTAACATGTTTAGCCTGCATAACGACATATAGAGATATTACTGTACAAATCAAACGTTCTGAATGGCTTACTTGAAAATTTTGAGCATAACTACTTAGCTCTTAAATGAAGACTACATTATGATTAATTCAATGTCTCTATTTCTCTGTTCCATTTGAGTTTAAAGCTAAAATGAGTGTTAAAAGCCGATCATGTGTATCTAATACTCATAACAAATTATTACTCGGCCAAGTGGAGAATGTAAGAATTAATATATAATACATATTTATTTATACGGTCATCGTTATCATTTATATAATATGGATCAAAATAATTAAATTATACGTTATTGTATATTAGTTCAATAATTGTTGATGGACCATATTAACTTTAATAACCCTTTGGTGTATATAAAAAGCGATAAAAGATTAACATCATAATTATCATAAACACAATACCGATATCATGTTCCTCTCTATCTCTCTCTCTCTCTCTCTAAACCCTAACCTACATCCTTAAATATACATTATAACGGGAATTCGACCAAGTTAACAATAATGTCGTCTGAATCATACTCTGCTAATGTTGCTTCTCTATATAATGTAACAGGCTAATATGTTTAATATTTATCATATTTTTTTTATTATTTTCATGAAAAACTAATCAACAAATTTGTATTATCCATCTCACATATTTTTAAATTCGAGTAGTTTTAATCTCCCAGCTTTTATATATTTGAAGTTTTATGTGGTTTAAGTATTGCACAATAACTTTTATTTATTTCAAATTAATTTTTTTAGTTTCCAGTTTTTATAAACTTTGATATTCATGAAAATTTGTATATAATGAATCTATTCATGATAAAGTTAATTAATAAGCTATCTTTGAATGAAGTTAATTAACAAGCTTTGAAAATTTGAATCTATTAGACCGTCCGTAGTGGGGCGCTTTCTACCCTCAAAGCGCCCTAAAGCACCTGGGATTCTAGAACACTGCTCCCCGGGTGCTTTGGAAGGGAGGGGCGCACCCCACACAACGCCAGATGGGGGATGAGAGGACGAATATGATTGGCTTGTTTTATTTTTTTATTTTTAATATAAAATATAATAATACAATATTAATGAGAAAATAATTTGAATTAGCTTCATCCACTACATCCCTTTGTGGGCATTGTGCGACACGTGGTGCCACGTCAGCAAATGGGTTTTTTTTATTAAAAGGGGTGTAGTGGATGGAGCCTCATGGAGCCCCTATCAATCATTACCTCATCATTATTTTTTTCTTTTTTATTTAAATAATCCAAATAACATTTTATTATATAAAATAAATATATTGTACATTAAAATTGAAAAATAACTAGAAATTATCCGTCTTCGTCTTCTTCGCCGTCTTCGTCTCCATCGAGCTCGTCTTCACTTTCCTCGTTTCCATCGTCATCACCGCTTAATATGTTTTCACCTTCGCCTCGAACTAATTGAACCGACCAAACATGTTGAACCAAATCACTCGTAAGCGCATTATGTATTTCCGGTGAACGCATTTTGCACCCTCTCCCCGATAGTTACCTGAGGTTGTTGTTGTTGATCATTCCCCGGTATATAATGTTAACATATTGCTCTCTCGTCGTCTTCTAAAATCATGTTATGCAATATGATGCACGTATACATTGCATCTTTTTGCCAATGTCCATGCAAGACACAGATTTTTCACGTAATGCCAACGTTGGCGAAGAACCCCGAACACCTCTCGATGTCCTTTCGCGAAAACTCTTATACTTTCTTAAAATAGTTTCTCTTTTCATGCATCGGGTCTCTAAAGGTTTTGATAATAATTGAATATTCCGGATATATCCCATCTCTCAAATAGTATCCTTGTGGGTATAAGTTATCGTTAGCACAAAACGATGTGACTGCGGAGATGTAATCCTTTGACACTGGCGATGCCTCCAACACGTTTATGTCGTTGTTGGAACATGGGCTACCAAAGAAGGCCAACCAAACCCAAAGGTCGTATGAAACGACCGCTTGAATACTCACCGTTGGTACTTTCTAGCCACCACGTGTATATTGACCTCGCCATGCAATTGGATAATTACCCCCACTTCCGATGTATGCAATTTCTATATTCATGATCATGTTGAGTAACCCATGTTCCCCTTCATGCATCGAATAAATCCATTGTAGGTCGTGCCAAGTGGGTCTTCTAAGATAACGTTCACCGTATAGTTGTATTATGCCTATATTAGAACTAGTAAATAAAAATATAAAAAACAAGCGCAATATAATATTTTTAGAAGTTTAATAAACGCCATATAAAGTTTAGTAAATACATTGGCAAAAATACTCCAAGGTGTCTAGTGTCGTTTTTACCTTCATTTTTAAGTACTCGTCGTTGATGTCGGTCGTGGTTCCGTAGGCGAGCATGCGTAATGCTAACGTACACTTCTAGATAATGGTGAATCCTAACAGCCCTCGTGTGTTCCGTTTTTTGCTTTAGGTTATCATACTCGTGCTCCAAATCATTTGCAATCCGCAAAAATAAACATTTAGACATCCGGTCTTCGGGTTTTTGTATGTCGGCGAGTCAACAAAATAGTCGTCCATCAAACGCTTGTTGGCGCCCTCACGGTCATTCAAGATATCCTCTTCTCAAAACTGGTTGAGGAGGAGAAGAAGAATAAATATATTTAATATACTTTGTCTCAAGCGTAACTGCACTTGTAATCCCCGCCTCCTCCGCCTTCTCTTTAGCTGTGTGCTCGTTATTTTGCAAGTGTCGATCGATGATGTCGAACGAGGAGGGAGAATCCATTTTACTAGTGTTTTGAGTAGAAAGTTTCTACAAAGAGTTTAAAAATGTGAGTAATTTGTAAATATTGTCTTAGAAAGTTTAGATGTTTGGTTATATATAACGGTGGCAAACCCAACCCAAATGGATTGTTTTGGGTCAAGATGGATAAACTTTAAAAGTAAAATGGGTTAGGATTGATCATAAAAATTCTTCAAATGGGTCAGGATGGGTTGGAAATATACAAGTGAGTTTTCTTTATAGGTTAAAATTGGTCAAAACAAAATATCCAAGTTATCCAAAAATTTATATAATTCAAAATACCCAAACTATCACGTGCAAAACAAAACTCATCCGAAACCCAAAAAATGATCAAAACGAAACAAAAACCCCGAACTGACTAAAACGAAACAAAAACGAAACTGAACCGAAATAGAAAAACGACCAAAACGAAACAAAAAAAACGGGAATGAAACCGAAAAACTGACCAAAACGAAACAAAAAAGTGAAATGCAACCGAAAATCTAACCAAAACTAAACAAAAACACCGAATCGACCAAATCGAAACAAAACTTAACCAAATAGAAAAACGACCAAAACAAAACAAAAAAACCGAAAAGTTGACCAAAAAAAAACAAAAAAAAAACGAAATGCAACTGAAAAGCGGACCAAAACAAAACAAAAACACCGAACCGACCAAAACGAAACTAAAACACCGAATCGACCGAAACAAAACAAAAAAACCAAAACGAAACTGAACCGAAATAGAAAAACGACCAAAACGAAACAAAAAAAACGAAATGCAGCTGAAATCTGACCAAAACAAAACAAAAACACTGAACCGACCAAAGCGAAACAAAAAAACCGAAACGGAACTGAACCGAAATAGAAAAACGACCGAAACGAAACAAAAAAACCGAATTGAAACTGAAAAACTAACCAAAAGGATACATAAAAAAACTAATTGCAATTTAAAAACCGGACCAAAACGAATCAAAAACACCGAACCGACCAAACGAAACAAAAAAAACTAAAACGAAACTAAACCGAAATAGAAAAACGACCAAAACGATACAAAAAAACCAATATGAAACCGAAAAACTGACCAAAACGAAACAAAAAAAAAGCAAAGTGCAGTCAAAAAGCTTACCAAAACGAAACAAAAAAACTGAAACGTAGCCGACCAAAATAAAACAAATGTTACGAAACGAAACAAAAAAAACGAAATGTAACCGAAAAAACTGACTAAAACAAAACAACACTGAAACCGAAAAAACTGAGAAATCGAAACCGAAATCATTGAAACCGAGCAGATACCGAAACCGACCGAAATGAAAAAAAACAAAACCGAACCGAAAAAAACCCCGAAAAACGCGAACCTGAACCGGTACGAAAAGTTTTTTTTTATTTTATGAACGAGGATAATGAGGAAAACATTTTAGTTATTTTACAATTTGCGTTTTTTATTTATATTTTGAGTTATTTTTTTTTAATTTATTTTGAATATTTTTTTGAGGGGTTTTTAAAACCCTTTGTATGCCAACCTTCACTTGGGTCAAGATGTGTTAGTTTTACCCATCTTGACCCATATCCATCCTAACCCTCTATTTTAAAAATCCATCCTGAACCCATATCCATCCTAACCCTTTATTTTAAAAATCCATCCTGACCCATATCCATCCTGTCCCATCACCCAAATCCAACCCAACTAACTCCTATTGCCACCTCTAGTTATATATATAGGAAAATAATTGAATTTTTTTTAATGAGCCGTTGTTCAACGGCTATATTTGACCATGGGTGGAATTCAAGGCATAAATCAGCGTTGGGGAGCACTCCCCACCCCTCTCCAAAGCGCCCAAGACGCACCGGGGCTGTGTTCCCGGGCGCTTTGGAGAGGGAAAGCGCCCCACTACAACTAGTCTTAGTCAAAAAACTCATTTGTTGACGTTACGTCACATGTCGCACAATGTCCTCAAAAGAACTTCATACACTACAAATGTTCTTATTGTCCACGTTTGTGTTGATGGTTTGCCTTTTGTCAGATTCTTAAAAGAATAGTTCTTTATGGACATGCGTTGAGTACACTTCACGCCTATAAATTCAGGTCTGAGTTAATGAGACCTCCGTTCATCAGAAAGCATACCCACAGGTACTTTCAAATTGAATAATTAGATGTTCCCGTGATTCTTTTCTCGTTATATTGGTTAGTGATTCTTTTCTCGTTATATTGGTTACTAATCTTTATGACATTGCAGCCAAAAGGATGAGCAACCCAAGTACAAGCTCTGGTCCTGCAGTTCCATTCATTCCGGAGACCCATAGTATTTCGATTCTTCCAGCGCCGCCGCCACCACCGAAACTACCAGATCCGAAACGACCTGTTTTTGATCTAGTCGTTGGTAATTTCTTAACTGGTTTTTATATTGATATATCCTTTAGTGCCGGCTCTGAGAAAGCAAAAAAAAATTTGGGTCGAAGGCGAAATTTTTTTTGGGCCTTAATTAAAAATGAGTATTTTGTTGGTTTAAACAATTAAACTTTTATATATGTTTACTTGGTTATAATTTGGGTTGTGTAAAAATCTTTTGTATAAAAATATGATTAAATACTTCTCAAATGAGACTTTAACCCATAACTTTTTGGTTGAGATTAATACCCCTTTGCCACTAGATGAAGCTAGTGGTTATGTAATTAGGTTTAAACATTAAATATACATATTGTTTTTAATAGAAATAAATATATTTAAATATACATATTGTTTTTAATAGAAATAAATATATTTAAAAAAAAATTCGGGCTTAACGGGGTGTCGGGCCTGTGGCCGTCGACCACCCCGCCACCCCTATGGGCCGGCCTGCTCTGGGTATCTAATCGTGTAAGATGTTCAAAGACGATGTTACAATAACAGAATATGTGAAGTAACTTTGGAGCGGGATTGAATTTAAGCGCTCACTAAATATAATATAGGGTGTTTAATAATATATAGTTAAAAACCCAAAATGAGGCGAGCTGTGTTTGACTAGATTGTTTATATTGAAGGAAGTAGTAGAGAAGAGTACATCAATGTTGGTATTCCACTTTATGAAGCAGCACTCAAAGGAGATTGGAAGGCTGTTGAACCCATTCTTAAAAACCGGCCAGATTTGGTAGGTTATGCTATTACAGAAAACCATGAAACAGTGCTTCACATTGCTGCATCAGCAAAAAGCGCCAAGGCTGTGGAGTTTGTGAAAAATCTAGTAGATTTTATGGGAAAAGATGATCTGGAGTTACAAAATAAAAGTGGCGATACTGCCCTCAATTCAGCAGCTCAAGCGGGAAATTTAGAAATAGCAATGGCGATGGTTGAAAAGAATCCAGGATTGCTTGAGATCCCTAATAACAGAGGACTGATGCCGCTTTATTTGGCAGCGTTGTTTGCAAAACCTGAGATGGTGAGGTATTTGTATGGTATATCTAAAAAAATGAGCGGTGATTTTTGGACAGATCGCAATCGGGGTTGGGTCCTACAAAAGTGTGTTGACGTTGAAATCTTTGGTACGTAATTCTTAGAAGTTGGAATATCTTCTAGCACTGTTTTTTGTCCATTTAATCTTACGCATCAACCTAGTTATGAAATTTCTCTCATATAACGACCAGAAATTAATTCTTCTGTAGATGTTGCTATAAAAATAGTTAATGATATCCCCATATTACTAAATAGCAAGGCGTTACTACACGATCTTCTATCATCCTTGGCTCATAACACTGATGCATTTGAAGAAAAAAAAAACAAATGTTGACTCCAAAATCTTCACGTCATGTAAGTTTGTGCCCCTTACTGCATTTTATTTGCTTCATTACACTTTCAACGCATAAACATCATGTTGTATATATACACATGCTTGTGATTTGTCTGCCTATATCTATTTACTTCGGTAAACACCTTTTTTTTTCAATTCTATGAACATTATGAATCTTTTACATGTTAAAGAGATTACGAAAACTATATTTATCACAATGGTAGCATACAACCAAAGAATAAGCGGAAAGTGGTTAGTTTTATATATGGATGACTGGGGCTTCAGTTGTCCCTTTCAAGTGTATAGTTTCAAATCTCAATTTTTCTCAGGGTATATAATACTGTAGTGTTCTTGGTGGATTTGTTTTTCTTTTTTTTGGCAGCGTTTCAGGTGAACGTAGGGCCTTTTGAAAAAGTAAGTGAAGCCAGACAATTATTAAAAATAATATGGGGAAAAATTGCAAAAAGGCCTAAAAGGGATATTGATGACATAATTCGAGGGGAAAGTGCAAAGGTTAAAAAGAAAAATAAAGAAAAAGAAGGTGAAGTTATGGAAAAAGGGGACACAAGTCCTACAAGAGAGATTGAAAAGGAAAAGGATGTAAAAAAGGACAATTCAGTGAAAAGCTACCCTTCCCGATTACTTTTTGTTGCTGCTAAAATGGGCAACGCAAGTTTTCTAACTGAGCTCATTCGCTTATATCCTGATGTGGTATGGCAACAAGACGACAAAGGACAAACAATATTTCACTTAGCAATCAAACAACGTAACGTAGAAATCTATAAGGTTATATATGAGATTGGTGCAATGAAAGATTTAATAATTTTTGTTACTGACAACGATGGCAATAACATATTGCATATGACTGGAAAGGGTGCCAAGCGAAAACTATTTCAAAATGTATCTGGGGTTGCTTTTCAAATGTGAATAAACACTAATCGACCCCGGGCAGATTATGGATAATCTGGGGGTTAAATAGATGTTTCCCACGAGGGTTAGTTCCGGCAAAGATGGTTGTTCTTCTGATGACCTGCAAAACAGACACCGTGAGCTCGTCACTGAGAAGGGGGGGGTACCTCCTTGTGACCACCCTCCGGCGTGAGAATCAGAATAGATTGCTCTTGAATATAAGTGTATATTAAGAGAAATGACTAGAGCAGATATCAGATAATATATGAAGATATAAGATGATGATACCGTTCCAAGGTGTTGGAGTATTTATAGCCGAAGGTAGGTTTCCAAGCATGTACAGCCGGCTGAATAGTATTCCTGTTCTGCCAACTGTGGGCTACGCACGTGCCATGCTGGTGGTTGGTGGGTAGGCAGCGGCTGATAGTGACCAGGCCGGCTGTGTACTATTCCTGTTCCACCAACTGCAGGCTATGCACGTCCTCCGACAGGTTGGTGAGTAGGCAGCGGCTGATAGTGACATACAGTACAAGAGCGTGCTGCTCGTCATACTGTTGTCAGTGAGCTGTCGTATCTTTGGTCAGATCTTTTGTCCATACCTCGTCAGGTACAGTACAAAAGATCCTCCAGTATCGTACGGACTGGCTCATTTGTGCGGGAGTGTTCCCGGCTTGCTCACTCCTTCTTCAGGTGACATTACTGAATTATTTAAGAGTTAAGTGCCTTGTGCGTGTAGCCTTGCTGCGCGGGTAGCCTTCCCTGATGGCTAGTATCCGTTACTGCGGGAACAGGCGGAGTACGTAGACCATTGGGAGGCTTTTCCTGCGGGAACAGCTTGCGTACTGCGCGTAAGGACGTCACGTCTCTGAGCATGGTGGGTCCTGCGGATCCAGTTGGTTTCTGCGCAGACGTCTCTTCAAGGTGAGTCTTGCGAGTTTAGCCTTTGCGCAGACGTCCCTGTTGAAGGTGAGTCTTGCGGGTTCAACTGCGCTCTGCTGGGACCTACCTCTTCAAGTCCCCCCAGTCCAATGTTCTTCTCATGAATTGTTAATAAGTGAGGTGAACTTTTGGACTTAAGCAAAGGGTTTTGAAAAGGGTTTAGTTTTAAGGTTTTCCATGGGGATTCTTCCCGCGGAAGTCCTAATGTCACGTACAGAAATTCCCGACTTTTCTGCTTGATCTTTGGGTATGATGCGGGTAGGTCTGTAACCTCCTCGCAAGTCAGGAGCGTTGAGTTCCACTTGTATAGATTCTCCCTGAGGTTTTGGTAGTTTTGAACATAGTGATCAATTATGTTAAAACAACCAATTCCATCTTGGAGCTTCAAACAATCTAGTTCTCGACGTTCCCGCTATGCGGGGATGTTATTCCCGTTTCCGCAAGCATGGCCCAGAAGATCCTTCTTGGTTTCAATTCCCTGCGGAGTGCTAGGTATGTGAAGGGTTTCGCCTTGACACTGTACCCGCACTCGTCTTATAGTTACTTTACTTCCAAGGTATTCCTGGCTTCAATTCCCTGCGGGTGCTAAGTATGTGAAGGGCTTTGCCTTGACACTGTACCCGCACCCGTCTTATAGTTACTTGGTCGCCGAGGTATTCTTGGCTTCAATTCCCTGCAGGTGCTAAGTATGTGAAGGGTTTTGCCTTAACACTGTACTCGCACCTGTCTTATAGTTACTTGGTTGCCAAGGTAAGGGGTATAGTCCCGCTTACTTTTGAATCTTTTTGAATCTTTTTGAAATTCGAAGAGTTGGTGAAAGGATAAGAACAGTCCAAACTGTTGAAACGCCGTCCGACGGTTTCTTCTGACATTGTCAGGACGTGCAGGAAGTTATGACGACGTGACAGTATATGGTCATTCCAGACGCTTTTTCAGGCGCGTGGGCGCGAGTTTTCGGGCGCGTGGCCGCGAAGTTTACGGCACGCGTCCTGTCAACAGCTGTTGCCAGCTTGCTTTTTCCACGTATCATAGTTTCATTGCACCAACGTTTTCCTCTCTCTTCCGCATTAAATTCATCGCATTCATTGCGATGAGTATATAAAGGGAGGAGATGTTGCATCTCAACTCACAGTTTCACCTCTCTTCTTCTTCTAAACGATTTCCGGCGAATACTCTAACTTTTCTGTCGAGCATTCTCCTGAAATCGTTCTTGTTTACATCCCAAACATGTCTTCTCATGATCCTGAGGTTACTGTCGAGGAGTCCGATGTATACCTCGAGAATCCGTCGTCCACGTCGGACAAGGATAACAAGAGTACTGCTGGCGAGTGCCAGTGTGCTCTTCCGGTCGACCTCTATCAGTACGTCGTCAGGAAGTTCATGCTCGAGCCTTTCGAGCCTGAGTTTCCTGCACCTCATCAGACGGTGTACGATGCCCCCCAGGGCAAGATAGGGGTGTACGCTGCATTCTTCGTCTATGGGAATCTCAGGTTCCCATTGACGAAGTTTGTATACCGTGTTCTGGAGAGACACGATGTGCATCTGACTGAGGTACACCCAATGGCGATCGCCAAGATCCGCTATTTCGAGTGGGTGTGTCTCATTCTGGGTGTGGAGCCCCATGTTGACCGCCTGATGACCTTCTATTCCTGGAGGTGCGTCCAGGGGTGGTATACCTTGGTCAATCGGATCAAGGGTTTGAAGATCTGCGCTACCGAGCGCAGTCTTCGATCTTGGAAGCGGGAGTTCTTCTATATCTCCGCTCGCGTCGTCCCCATAGCGATGACGTTCAAGAACGGGAGAGCTCTCCCGAACCTTCACGCCTCCAACTACCAGGAGGCGGAATGGTTCTCCAAGGTTTCCCGGATCCAGTCTCCGGTTTACCGCTTTGCGGAGTCCGGGATGGTGATGCTCGGGATGAGCCGGGTGTGGAAGGAGGTGTCACAGATTCCCATCGTCCTCGAATACGGTTTGAACTCTGTCCCTTACGGTATGCTTCATATTATCCGTTAATTTAGGGTTTTTGTTCTAACCGTTTTTTCTTTTTGTTTTCAGAGGGAAACGACTTGCAGTCTCTCCTGCAGCCGCGGGAGAGTGATGGTCCTGCTCGGATGGGTAGTCGTGCTCTAGATGAGAATGAGTTGCCCATCCTTGAGCAAACGGCGGATCGGTTCGTGGAGGTCTACCCGCCGGGCCACCCGATTCTAAGCGCCACGCGGCCAGGTAAGGAGTTGTTTAACCCTCGACCTGTCAATGCTCAAACCTCTGCTGGAATTCCTCTAATCTTGTCATCTTCTGATGAGGAATCCGCAGATGGTCCATTCTTCGTGAGGAAGAAGAAGGCTGCTGGCGGGAAGGGGAAGGCGAAGGTTGCCTCCACTGCCGATCCGGTGAATCGGTCTGACTCGGAGGTGGCGGGGAACCATGGTGGTGTTGAGATCACTGCTCCGGAGGTTGAGACGGTTGTCACCTCCGGGCAGCCCAGTACAGCGACGGTGACCGGCGTAAAGAGGCCGGTTCCATCGGGTTCGTCCCCGCCTGTTCGTACCTTCAAGCTCAAGAGGACTCGTAAGTACAAACTTCCTTTACTTTTAACTTCATATCTTTCCGCCATTATACTTATATATCTTGTCTTCGTGTAGGCGTGGATGCTACCGCATTCCAGGGTGGAGCGGGGAGGAGCACCTCCGGACCCATGATGGTAGGTTTAGTCAACCTACCTAAGGCGATGACCCAGGCGGCTGGGCCTGCTTCAGTTGGTTCAGTTGCTCACTCGGTTGAGGCAACTGCTCCAACTGTGACGACGTCTCCGCCGGTTGTCAGTGCCATATTCACTGATTCTTTCACTGAGCCGGCGGTGAGTTTTTTTGTGGTCTCTTCCGCAGCAACGACCGCGGTTGTGAGTTCACCTCCGGCGAGTTCACCTCCGTTGGTCTCTACCACGGCGGCCTCCGCCATGCCTCCTCCGGCGCCGGCGACTACGGCCGGTCCTTCAGGTATGTCCGGGGTTGCGGCGTCTAGCCAATCTCTGCCTCCTTCCCATCTGCCTGACCTCTTGGATGGATATCCGTTAGGTTCGGGTGATGGGTTTGGCGGCTACAGGCCTGTCGTCGACCCTACAGGTGCGTAGGGTTATTTTGGCCTGATATGTTTTTTTTTTTTTATCATCTTTTCCTAACTGCTTTTTGTTTTTGCAGTGTCGGATTCGAATGAGGTGTTTGTTCCGCGGTGGAACATCCGCCGGGGAACCACCCTTCGGACGGCTGTGGACTGCGTCGAGTGGGCGCGCCACGCCGCCCCCAGTGGTGCACTGGGAGAAGCTATGTCAAGCTACCAGGAGGGTAGGTTGACAAACGAGCTTCGAATTCTCCTTGCCCGGATGCAGCCGCGCGTCGAGCTGCTTTGTCGTGAAAACGACAAGTTAAAAGCAGCTCGTATCCAAGAAGTAGCTCAGGCGCGGGCTGTCCGGGAGGAGAACAAGAGGCTCTCCGCCGTTGCTGCGGAGAAGGAGAAGGCCTTCAAGGCCCTTGAGGTTGAAGTTCAGGCCCGTCTCGAGGCCCGTTCCAAGGCTGCCCAAGCTGTTAACGAACAGCTTCGGTTAGCTAAGGAAACCGCTCGGAACGCAACTGAGAGGGCCATCAGGGCTGAAGCTGTTGCTGAGCCTCTACGCACCGAGAATGAGGAGCTCAAAGCCAAATTAGAGAGGCTCCAGCAGGCTCATGACGCCTTGGCCATGGAAGACGCCAAGAAGCTTCAAGAAATCTTGGACCAGAGGGGTATGCTTGACCATACTGAGCGTAAGCTAAAGGGCGTTGAAGAGGCTGCTGCTAAGGAAGTGTTGCTTGCCAACCTTAACAAAAGTGAAGCCGAACGCGCCCGTAACCAAGCTCAAGCTGCCCTCCAGGAGGCTCTGGTTACCAAGGAATGGCTTTTACGAGAAGCGTTGTCGCAGGTAAGCTTAGCTTCATAATGTCTTCACGCTTTTCTTTATACTTAGAAAAGGTTTTGATACTTGTATTTTTGTTTTGTAGGTTGTGCATCGGGTCTTCACGGACACATCATATGACGATGCCATGAGCGCAGCCCTCAACGCTTCTCATGAGGATGGGGAAAAGGCTGGCTTCCTGCTTGGTCTAGGGTTCGTTGAGAAGGGCATCCCGCCTTCCAACTTCCCTTTATATGATGTGGATACTGAAGCTGCTTATGACCAAGCAGTGAACCAGTATGCTGCCTTCCCGCATCCAGTGGTGGAGAAGGTGAACGAAGTTGCTGCTGCTGATGATGGATTAACCATTCTCAAGACCTTCCTTGAACTGCCACAGCCAAGTGATGGTGCGGGTACAAGTGGGTTTGGAGGAAGTGGTCCTGAATCTTGAACCTTTAGATCCCTTTCCACTGTTAGGATAGGTTTATGTTTTTGTATAGATTTACACTCTTGTAGGCGGGTAGATACCCGGCCATTCTAGTAATACTTGAATTTTTATGGAATGTAAATCCTTTGTGCGAGTAGGACCGTCACTCTTGCTTTATAAACGTTATACGACTTGCTCATGCATATTATAGTTTAATTTGGCACTTGTTTTGCCGCATAAACAATATATGATTCGCTTGTGCATACTTTTAGTTTAACTTAGCAATTTCTTAAGTACTTTGAATAAGTTAACCTATTCAACGTGGCAGATAATAGGTTAAAGTTTTGCTTCCTCTTTCGTGATTGTGCGGGTAAGACCGTCACTTGCACTTAGTAGGATGGCTAAACTTTACCTATCTCTGACCTGCGTGGAGGTTTTCCTCATTTTTTCCTTGAAGATATTTTCTAAGTGTTCTGAATAAGTTAACCGTTCGACGCGCGGTTGTCAATAGGTTAAAGTTCAGTTTCCTCTATCATGATTTGTGCAGTTAGGCCCGGCACTTTCATTTAGTGGGATGACCGAACTTCACCTATGACTGACCTGCGTGAAGGTTTGCCATTTTTTGTGTTTATGCGGGTTTTGCCGCTTTCCACACGCAACGCTTTCTTCACACTTATTTATGCGATGAAAACCGGCATATCAGTGTTTTGAATAAATTAACCGTTCGACGCGCGATTGTCAATAGGTTAGTTCGGTATCCTCTATCATGATTTGTGAGGTTAGGACCGGCACTTTCATTTAGTAGGATGATCAAACTTTACCTATGACTGACCTGCGTGAAGGTTTGCCGTTTTTTGTGTTTATGCGGGTTTTGCCGCCTTCCACACGCAACAACTTACTTCCCTACTTATGTATGCGGTGAAGACCGGCATATCAGTGTTTTGGATAAATTAACCGTTCGACGCGCGGTTGTCAATAGGTTAGTTCGGTTTTCTCTATCATGATTTGTGCGTGTAGGACCGGCACTTTCATTTAGTGGGATGACCCAACTTTACCTATAACTGACCTGCGTGAAGGTTGGCCGTTTTTTTTTTTTGTGTTTATGCTGGTTTTGCCGCCTTCCACACGCAACGACTTACTTCTCCACTTATGTATGCGGTGAAGACCGGCATATCAGTGTGGAAAGTTCATAAGTATAAATGTAAGATTATCAGCGTCAATGTGATAAGGAGAATCATTTCCATTAGAAGTGGCTCTGGGCCTTTTCTTTTACAAGTTTGGAATTGATCTACATGCACTGTGTAATTCAGCTCCCTTCCTTGTTGTTTGGATGGGAGTGCCATCGAGCCGATATGCACTTGGTTCGGAATCTCGTTGTTTACGCAGTATGTAGTCTCCAACATTGTGGCTGTAGTTTTGTGTTTTTCCCAACTGGGGTTCTACACGCGTTGGCCTGCTCAGCATCCTTTACGCCACGAGGTGTGCGAGTTCTCCATCTCTGACGAATGTCTCGATGATGTCTTTCAAGTCTATGCATTCGTCGGTGTTGTGGCCTTTTGTCCTGTGGAAGTCACAGAATTTGCTCTGATCAGCGTTGTGACGCTCTCGGATTATTGGAGCCTTTGGCCATGGGAGCCTCTCGGTGTCGAAAATCTCGGTGACGCTTTTGGTGAGCGGCGTCCACCGGGGGTTCCGGTTCGACGACTGCCTGTTGTCCTTTCCGCCTAATCGAGGGTGCGAGCCGGATGAGGTGTCGAAGTTTACCCTTGACTGCCAAATACCTAGCTTCCTCTTTTTGTTTAGTCGGGCGGTAAGGACGTTATTTTCTCTTGTTTTCTGGGTGTAGAGGTTTGTGCTTTGGGGAAGATCTCTACCCAGTTGCTTTTCCTTTTCCGCGAAGCGTTAAGCTGCTGTCATGATGGCATCCCATGTGGATGGCATGCCATCTTTACCCGTTAATGTGCGGATGAGCTCTGGGTCTTTCGCGCCCTGGATGAAAGCAGCGCGAACAAGATCTTCGCTAATACTACCCAGACTTAGCTTCTTTGAGTTGAAGCGAGTGATGAAGTCTAGCAAAGATTCATCTTCCTCTCGAATGCAATTGAGGATTGTCCATTGCTCTTCGATATACTTTCTTTGTTGGCTGAAGTGTTTGCTAAACTTCTGTTGGAAGTCTGCCCAATCGTAGATGTGGTGGACCGGTAGACGGTCGAACCACGCTCTGGCTGCTCCAACCAGCGTCATCTGGAACATATAACACCACGTGGGTTCCGTCCAGTTGCTGACGGTTGCCCCCGCTATGAATCTGTTCAAATGATCGTCTGGGTCAGATATGCCATCATAGGTGCCAATGTTGGACATCTGTTTGGCACTTCTTGGGGCGATTGCTTCCGCAATGTCCCTTGCAAACTTGGAGGTTCCCGCATTTGCAACGGTTGGTCTGAAGGTTTTAGAGAAGTCACGTGGGTTTCCACCCGCGTTTTTTGGTTTGAAGGTTTCTCCAAAATTCCTTCTTGGTTGGAAGTCCGTTTCCTTACGCTTCCCTTTCGCCTTATGGCGAGGGTTGACGTCGGTGTCGGATTCCTCCGAATCATCGTCCAAGTACTCGCACTCATTGCTCATGTTGAGCTGTTGTCGAGTGCTTCCGAATTCGTCAACCTGTTGGAGTGAACGTAAGCGTTCATCCAACTCAGCTTGGAATTCCCTTTGACGTTTTTCCGCCCACGCTTTAACTTGTTCAAGTGTTTGGCGGGGGGCCTCGTCTGTTGTCTTTCCACCTGGGTATTGGTGAATCCCAGTGAAGGATTGTTTACTGCACTTGCCCCGGCTCGGGTAACCGGGGTAGTGTTCGTAAAATTTACTGCACTTGCCCCGGCTTGAGTAACCGGGGTAGTGTTCTTAAAATTTGTGTGCTCGCCGGTGTTCCTCCCAGTAGCCCGGGGTCGATTAGTTCTAGCTTTTATGCACGGATGGCGCCAATGAAGAAACACTAATCGACCCCGGGCAGATTACGGATAATCTGGGGGTTAAATAGATGTTTCCCACGAGGGTTAGTTCCGGCAAAGATGGTTGTTCTTCTGATGACCTGCAAAACAGACACCGTGAGCTCGTCACTGAGAAGGGGGGGTACCTTCTTGTGACCACCCTCCGGCGTGAGAATCAGACTAGATTGCTCTTGAATATAAGTGTATATTAAGAGAAATGACTAGAGCAGATATCAGATAATATATGAAGATATAAGATGATGATACCGTTCCAAGGTGTTGGAGTATTTATAGCCGAAGGTAGGTTTCCAACCAGGTACAGCCGGCTGAATAGTATTCCTGTTCTGCCAACTGTGGGCTACGCACGTGCCATGCTGGTGGTTGGTGGGTAGGCAGCGGCTGATAGTGACCAGGCCGGCTGTGTACTATTCCTGTTCCACCAACTACAGGCTATGCACGTCCTCCGACAGGTTGGTGAGTAGGCAGCGGCTGATAGTGACATGCAGTACAAGAGCGTGCTGCTCGTCATACTGTTGTCAGTGAGCTGTCGTATCTTTGGTCAGATCTTTTGTCCATACCACGTCAGGTACAGTACAAAAGATCCTCCAGTATCGTACGGACTGGCTCATTTGTGCGGGAGTGTTCCCGGCTTTGTGCGGGAGTGTTCCCGGCTTGCTCACTCCTTCTTCAGGTGACATTACTGAATTATTTAAGAGTTAAGTGCCTTGTGCGTGTAGCCTTGCTGCGCGGGTAGCCTTCCCTGATGGCTAGTATCCGTTACTGCGGGAACAGGCGGAGTACGTCGACCATTGGGAGGCTTTTCCTGCGGGAACAGCTTGCGTACTGCGCGTAAGGACGTCACGTCTCTGAGCATGGTGGGTCCTGCGGATCCAGTTGGTTTCTGCGCAGACGTCTCTTCAAGGTGAGTCTTGCGAGTTTAGCCTTTGCGCAGACGTCGGTGAGTCTTGCGGGTTCAACTGCGCTCTGCTGGGACCTACCTCTTCAAAATGCAAAGAGAGTTATTATGGTTTCAGGTATTTATTTACTTTATCATCTTTTTTTCTCCTATATTTCATTGGTACACCGAAAGATCTAATTAGTCTGGTTGTCAAATATATTAGTAACTGGTCAATGAGGTCTAATGTTGGCAAATGCATTTATACGAACTTCTAAACCATTTTATTTAACAAATTAGGTTATTATTGTGCCGCAATTGTATATGTAATTACATTTAACACTATTTAGATCACAATCACATATATTGCCGGGGCGGATGCACATGGAAGGGGAGACCAAGCCCCATTCAAATGGATGAGGCCACAACTGGTTTTTTTAAGATGTTCCGTCATTAAAAATGGATGAGGCCACAACTGGTTTTTTAAGATGTCTCGTCATTAAGTGTTTTTTTTACTAATAACATGATAATTCAAAGTTTCTGATAGGAATCGTATGTTAGTTTTTTACTCTAATAGTATTTTGCAATTGTGGGAGGGGGTATAATAAAGAGGAATAGTGGCTTGGGAAAGGGGAAATAGAATTGGTTAGTTGTTAGGCTCATTGCCATGTGCATGAGAAGGGCATAGCCCGGGACCACTTGTGGTTATTATCCTTGTAGATCCTTGTGATCAAATCTTTCAATTTAATACAAATATTATCTTTTGATTTTCACCATCGATGTTATAAACATACCTAAACCCTATCAGTTTCAAACCCCAGCTCAAATGTATCAAACCGTAATGAAACAACCAAAAAAATACGTTTCATTTATAATCACAATTCTAGTATTGTGATTATTAATGAAACGTATTTTGTTGGTTGTTAAAAAGAGAAAAAAACTAGCCAATAGCAAGAGAATTATATCACTTGTGCCATATTGGTAGAATGTTTGTATTTTTTAGTAGAGACCCAAGTTTGACATTTGTGTTATTTTTGATGGATTAATACAATAAATGAATTGAGCTAGGTCTTGTGCAAGGTTGTCAGTTTGAATTCAAAGTCCACCCGGGGTTTCTTTCATCCGTTACGCCAGAGAGTTCTACTCTTGTCGCGGCACAACGACTGTCAAGTGGCAGCTAGCGATATGGTTTCTCGGGGGAACACCCAAGCCAAAATCTGAAACCAGTGTAGGCCCGATTAAAACTGCATAGTCTGACCAAGGTGGGCAACGTGATTCTCTAATTTAAAAAGTGCAATGTTTAAACACAAAATGAAAGTCGACGATTTTTTAGGTGTAGGTGTGTAGCCACTTGCTCCTAGGTTCAATTCAATTTTTTCTTTTAATAACCAAACAAACAAATATTATTCACATGTGTTTCACCCAATTCTTTAATTTGTTATTAAATCACCTTTACCACCACATTAAATGGTCTGTCATCTAATGATTTATTAAAAAATATTATTAAATATTTATTTATTTTCTAATTTCTTATTTTATTTTGTTTGACCCATATTTTATTAAAGTGTGTTTTAATTGTTGATTTATTGTTTAAATTCTTATTATGGTATTTTGATCTTAGGAGTATAATGGTACTCTAATTGACTTAATTGGACATGTTTTTTTTTTGACTCATTTTTAATTGTTTGAACACGATCCACACTGACACGCTTGAACTCAATCTGTTTTGATTTATTTTTACGAACACATTTTTTTGTACATGCTATTGCTAACTAAAATGGATCCTCCACTATCAGTGGGGATCAAAGTTTGAACCGGGTTTAGTGAGATCCACGTATCTGGTGGTTGTGTGGAAGGCCAACTATGATGGCTGAGTTCTTGTTCAACATTGATCAAAGGAAGCTATCCATCCATAACGGCAGAAGCCGACAGATGTTATATGGGGAATGTGATTAGGGCAGAAGCGTAGTGAACGGGATACAATGATGAATGTAATTAAAGGTAGAAGATTGAAGTGAAGTAATCGTAGTAGTTGACGGGTTATTCTAATGTATAAGTTCCAGGTGATTCGGATCTAGGGTAACTTATTATTGGTGTCCGTATTCAAATTATAAGGTGAACGGGCTGTAAAGAAAGGGCTTAACAACACTAAATAGAGCATCAAGACTACTAGACTCGTTTTTTCATATTTTCAATAATAATAATAATAATATTATTATTATTATTATTATTATTATTATTATTATTATTGAACGGCAAGTTCGGATCACTGACGGGCCAGGACCGAATCGATCATCTACATTTCACCCTCAGGAGGAAACCCACCTGTATATGAGAAAACCCTCTGGCGTAACTTAAGCCCCTATTTATTATTTATTTATTTTTTGTCTTAAATGGGACTTGAACCCAAGACCTCTCCTTATAAATTAGTATTATGGTTACCTGTTTTTTAATACCGTTTGGTAGATTGGATGAAGGCCGCTTCAATGATGAACACGTAAAATAGTTGGTTTGATTACCAACCCAGTTTTCAAAACATTTGTATTGACGCAAACCAATTTATCGAATAAAGGAATTAATGGTTTTTTTGATTCACTAATTTATGTAATACTTGTTTGCAGGAGGTAGAGCAATTGATCCTACCTGAATATAGAAAGAGGAAGAATAATGTTGGAAAAACACCACAAGACTTGTTTACCGAGACGCATGCAGACTTATAAAAAGCAGCAGAGGATTGGATGAAAACCACTGCATCTCAATGTATGGTGGTTTCAACCCTCATAGCCACAATCGTGTTTGCCGCAGCTTTTACCCCTCCTGGTGGATACCACCAGAACACTCCTTTTATCCGTAAAGAACCAGCCCTCATTAATTTTGTAATCTCAGATGCTGTTTCTTTAATATCCTCTTCAACCTCGATCCTTATGTTCTTATCTATCCTTACATCCCGTTACGCTGAGAAAGATTTCTTAGTTTCATTACCAAGAAAACTAGTGAATGGTATTGCAACACTCTTCCTCTCTATTGTAACCATGATGATTGCATTTAGTGCAAGTTTCTTTGTAATTTACAATAACAAGATTGGATGGTTGCCGATCACCATTACCAGTTTGTCTGGCATTCCGGTCATTTTATATTTCTTGCTGCAAAGTGATCTTTTCAGGGATGTTTTTAAGTCGGCATATGGATCTAAGTATTTCTTTAAGGGCACTAAACGTTTTCTTTACTAACTGAACCCTGTTGTAATTTTCATTTCTTTTAAGATTCATGTACTTCAATGATTACTTGATATTTTTCTTGTATGTTTTTGTTGATCATTAAGTTAGTGTTATAATCCGAACTTTTCTTTTATTGTTTTGGTATCCGTTACCTGACCCGTTTCTATGTTAAGGTAATTTAATCAATAAAATATCGCATTTATCGAATTACTATTTTTATTGTTTATCATAGTTATTTAATTATCTAATATAACTTTGAATTATATACAAAATCCACCCCAAACTTAGTTTTAACCCTTTTGTATCCACACATGAAGTGCATGGACCATTTTGCAAATCTGTCTAAAAATTTTATTTTATTCCTTAACCCTAACCCGTATCCATGTCCATTACCTGTATTTGGATCCAATTCCGATCCTTAATCTTCGTAACCCATTTTGTAAGTCGTATTTCGTTTTCCGTTTCTTTTTGTTCAAACTATATATATATATATATAGGGTTAGTTTCAATTACGAACACTAAAAAGGTTAAGAACTCTTAGGAACTCTTAACAACCAAACAAATTTTTTATTTTTTTTATATATTAACATTATTTAATAGTAGTTTTATCATATTTTATATAAAAAATTTTGATTACATATATTAATCACAAGTTTACATATATGTAAAATTTGTGTACTAACAAATTTACATATGTATAAAACAAAACATAGATATCTATAAAAACTAATTTTCAAAACTGTAATCGTAGATATAGATATACATAATGATAAAACTACTCTCAAAGAACATTAATATACAAAATTTTTTATAAAAAACGTTAGTTTTCAAGGGTTCCTTCAAGTTCTTAAATAATTTAACAGTTCTGTAATGATACTCATCCTATATATATATATATATACCCTATATATATATATATATATGGGATGGTTCATGCGAGAAGTAAAGTTACAACGATAAGTGTGAGAAGTTGATCTAAACCATTGATTATGTACATCAATGGTATTCAATAATAGTGGCAACTTAGTAATTACCAAGACATTATTATAACACTATTTTAATTATAAAGGGCAGAGTTGTATTTTGTGCAAGCCAAATTAAATGTCTTCATAAGTTACCTTTAGTCATTAAATAATTATTAAGTATTTGTCTTGTGAACCATATAATGAACGTCATCCTACACATTAATTATATGTGACATACTAGGCATTAAACAACGCAAGATACACTTTTAAATTTTATATACTGAAATCATTAAATTTTAGTTTTGACATGTAAAATTTTAATGCTGTATCCTACACATAAACTAATTTATCATAGACACAATATGTAAAATTTTAATATTATATCCTACACAAACTAATTTATCCTATACATAAACTGGTACATCCAACACTTGAATTAATACATCCATTACAACAAATGTGTTACAAACAACGCAAGATACACTTTTAAATTTTATATATTTTATATACTAAAATCATTAAATTTTACTTTTGACATGTAAAATTTTAATATTATATCCTACACATAAACTAATTTATCCTACACACAATATGTAAAATTTTAATATTGTATCCTACACAAATTAATTTATCCTACACATAAACCGGTACATCCAACACTTGAATTAATACATCCATTACAACAAATGTGTTACAAACAACACATCAAATCTACATACCAAACACCATAACCTACACATGAATTAAGACATCCTACATATCAACTGGACACATAGAAAATAGTGACATACATATAGAACATAGAGAATAATAACCTACAAATAGAACTTATCATCCTACATATGACCTACACTAGATCTTAATAATCTACATGACAAAAATGACATCCTACATTATTATAACATACACTAACATCCTACATATGCCTACACATAAATCTTATTTCACTGTGAATGGGTTGCTAGTTTTTTCATATTCACCAACACATAAATAATATTTACCTACAAATAACTCATATTCGTCTACACACCTACACGTAAGTAATATTCATCTACACATAACTCATATATACCTGCACACAAAAAATTGATAAAAACATATAAACTACACTTAATTTTTGCATTAAAAATTTATAAATAACTTGCACAAAATATTTTATTGTTTAATAAACTTGTTTGATGTGTAGTATATATCTGTTTGTTGTGTAAAATGTTTTTATAAGTTATTATTGTGTATTGTTATGTTGTATATAATGTTGAAATGATGTATATCATATCCGTTATTTGGTATCATAATATGTAAAAATGTAGGAGTTATGTATTGTTTAAGTTTAAATATGAAAAAACGTGTAAGAGTCTAAATGGAGTCCATTAATAAAAAATGTGTAAAACGGAGATGAAATAGTAATTCATTTTAGTTGTTTTAAATTTTATTTTGTTTTGATGAACTCTTGTTTTTTTTAGTACACGACTGGTAAATTAGTTTTATATATGGGGATATTAAAAGTTTTAGCTTGTTTAGATCGTTGTTGGTTTTGTTTATATAGAAAATTGAAAATAAAAATAAAATAATATAATATATATTTGCTTGTGAAAGATGTACTGTATGGATTTGAATGAAGTATAATTTATAATATAAAATGGACTAAATTCATAATAAATAAAAAATATAGGATTGTTTGTTATAATAAGAAAAAAATAATGAAAAATTGTTACAAATTTCAAATTATAAAAAACTGGAACGGGGGAACAAAGATTATAACTTACATTAAGAAAAAATAAAAACAATAAATATGTAACTGTTTTCAAGGAATAATTAGTTCCAAAAATAAGAAAATCCATTTGTACTAAACTAATCTTATGATTAAAATAAATCATATAATAAAAGAAAATTTGTGATTGGTTGGTTTTATTTCTCGCACTTCTCGCGCTAAGAATACTTCTGAAATGAACTTAATCCTATATATATATATATAATTGGAGCAAGGTTATACTAAAAATTAGGTTTTTCCTTAAAAGTGTAGAATGTGTTTTAATCATTAGATCTAATAAAACAAACCACACAATAAATACACCTCAACTAAAATAAAACACACCGCACAATAAATATATTTTCCATATCCACCATCAAATTTGCATATCTAACGCACCAGATTACTTCTTACACTTCTTAGACACACTTCACTTCTTATTTAACTCCACCATATATATATATACATATCATATATATATATATGTGTGTATATGTACATGTATATGTCTTTAAAATAAAGGTTTTAACAAATAAAATCGCAATAAATATATTAATTGTGTTTTATCAACTTCATTAACGGGAATTCGTAAAATACTTCAAATAAATATTTAAAATAAACGTTATTATATAACATATCAAATTATGACTATTTATATAAATATTATATTTATAAATATATGATTTAAATTAGATTATATAAATCTTTGTAAATAAAAGTGGCGTTATAAATAATAATAAATTTAAATAATAAGCGTTTTCACAAATACACCCGATCATCATCAAATCCCGAATCCCTATCAAGTTATAGAATGCGTTTTTAATTCACATGTATTTCCGCAATCATTCTTAACTATGGTTTTTCGTTGATAATTCTCGAAGAGTGTGACGTCTTATTTTCTTATCTTTTACCCTTTTACTTATTTGATAAGGTGAGTAACTCATTCCCCTTTTTACTATTTTATGTTTTGGGGACAAATGCGTATCATATCATATTTACATATTATTTAGTATTCATATTAGCAAACTGTTAATCTTGTGTGCATATCAATTAAATGCCTAATTTTCTACATGTCTAATTGTTTATTTGATCGCATTCAGAGAGGTCCATCATAATCACATTAATAGTATAATAATACGACCATCGTAGTAGCCAAAACTCATTTCGCAAGGCAATTTTTTACCGACACACTTAATTACTCAACGGCTTTATTTTTTATCTCACAAAGGACAGTTTTACATTTTTGTATTATATTATATTTAAATTTATTGATGTTTTACTCACTCAACCTTTTGTTGACAAATCCTACTTTATTTTATACGCATATGCAGGTATTCGTTTGAATTGATTGCCAAAATGAAGAACTTAGTGATGATTTAAGTTAGACGAAATTATCAACTTTGAATTTGAATTTGAATTTATTTTGCTTTTATTATAAATATTATTACTATTACTATTAGTGTATGGTTTAGATGGTTGTATTGATACATTTTTTAGTTTATTGTTTTGAATGTTGGTTGGTTAGTTTTGGAACATTTGTGATTTGGTAACATCTATTTTGTTATTCACTCTTCTTTTGTTTCATGGGATGTATTGGTGCCTTTTGTATGAAAACTTTTAATGAATCGTAATTATGGAGTATCTTAAAACAAATCGTAAAAACAAAAAACACTTTGTTAAAAACACTTGTGATACGCTTATTAAATCGTAAACAACATTTTGTTAAATCTAAAAATAAAACAAAAAACACTTTGTAAACGATTAGGTTAAAATGTGTTATATATTTTTTCAAACAAGTCTATTAAACTTGTAACACACTTATGTACAAAAACATATATAAATATTCTAATACGCTAGTAACACACTTATGTACAAAATCAGTTATTGAATAATTGATGGTTTTTGATTAATTGGAAACAAGAATCAAAGTCTATTACGCTTGTAACACACTTATGTACAAAAACATATATAAATATTCTAATACGCTAGTAACACGCTTATGCACAAAATCAGTTATTGATTAATTGATGTTTTTTGATTAATTGGAAACAAGAATCAAAGTCTATTACGCTTGTAACACGCTTATGTACAAAAACTCCTTTCTAAACCCTCCTATATATATATATATATATATATATATATATATATATATATATATATATATATATATATAGTTTTGTTCTCAATAAAAACTCCTTTTTCACCCCATAAAAACACTAAAATAAAACACTTAAAAAAACCACAACATCCAGTAACAGAAGCAATCGATCTCCATGGAAGAAATCTCATCACGAACCACAACACCCAGTAACAGAAGCAATCGATCTCAGGTTTATTGTTTTTGTGGTCAAGAAGCTATTCTAAGAACATCAAGGACAACCAAAAATCCAGGTCCAAGGTTCTACAATTGTGCATCTCAGGTTAGTGAAATTGCAAATAAAGTTGTAATTCATCCCGTCTTTATGTTGATTGTTGACCCTAAACTCTATATTTTTTAACTTAGGGAAAAAAATGTGATTTCTTTATATGGTCTGATTGTGTTTCGTCCACAATATCTTATGTGTGCACAAGATGTACAAACATAATTCCTATCTTGATAAGGGCAAATAAGTCATTAGAGGATCAACGTGCAAGGAGTGTACCTTCACGGATTGAATCAGAATAAGTGAAGATATCGTATTTTATTTTATTCTTGTTGTTTTTAGGGCTTTTAATTAGCTTTGTAATATGAGTAAAAAAGCTAAGAAACTTTGTTATGATTTTAGACCAACTATTATGATGTATTTTTATGTTTCCCCACAGATTTAAAGGCCTTTTTAATGAGTAGTTTAGTTTGAGTGTTTTCAAAATGAGATATTTGACCGTTCACAGTGTATTTATTTCATTAAAAAGAGGTTACTACAAAAATTTAATAAAAATATGTTCCTCCAGAGTTTCGAACCAGCGATATTTGCAATCTATGTTTAATCACAAGCGCCTCAATCGTTTGAGCTACACCCTGAGAACATAATAGAACCTCTTCTAATATTTATATAAAGAAATTTCGATGTTTAAATTTTTCATTTTTACCCGCCAATTAATCGAGTTATATTCTTATGGAAGACTCCCAAATCAATTATTGACCAAATAAAATCTCACAATCTCACCAAACCCTAATAAATGATCTGTTAGTGTATTTATTGAACTCTCATCAATCTCAATCCTACCAAACAGCTTCATTAATCTCAGGTGAGTACCAAATATTTTTGCTTTTAGTGTCATACATAAAAAAATTCTTGGAAAATGGATAAGTCTTGGATGTCAGTAGGCGACAGGTGCAGTAAAGCATATAAAGTTGGTGTTAAGGCATTTCTAGATTTTGCAGTTCGTAATTGCAAGGAGACATCACCACCAATTTCTATTTCATGTCAATGTGTTCGGTGTGTGAACCACGTATCTCTTAGTGTAGACGATGTAGAACATGACTTGTACAGGTTTGGAATTGAAAATAATTATACTACTTGGATAAAATATGGAGAAGCCGACACCAACATTCCAAGTAATGTTAATAATACTGGGTTTGCCTGCACCAGCATTCCAAATAGTTATGATAATAATACTGGGCTTGTTAACACCAACATTCCAACAGATGCCTATGAAACTGTAGAAATGGTAAATGCTACAAGAGACAACTTCAAAGGCGACAAGAAGTATCAACAGTTTCTACAACTACTTGTTGACGATGAGAAGCCCTTTTATAAAGGATGTCCTGACTTCACCAAGTTGTCTGCATTAGTACAACTACTCAACTTGAAGAGCAAGCTTGGGGTATCTCATAAGTTCGATGATGAACTTCTGAAATTGTTGAAAAATATGCTACATGCAGATAACAAAATGGTAAATAATATGTATGACGGCAAAAGGATGATGAAGGCAATGGGCTCTGGATACGAAAAGATACATGTGTGTATCAACGACTGCATTGTTTACTATAAGGATTACAAGGGTTTGGAAGCATGTCCAGTTTGTAACAAGTCAAGGTGGAAGGTGGATGAGAAGACTAACAAAACTTACATAAACATGCCCGCTAAGGTACTGTGGTACTTTCCCATTATTCCACGATTCAAGCGCCTCTTTCAATCAAAGAACACAGCAGAGAAATTAACATGGCACGGCACGAGTACCAATAAACCCGGTGTTTAACGCCACCCATCAGATTCACCAGCATGGAAAGCCATAGATGACAGGTATTCTGATACCATCGGAAGCGATCCAAGAAATCTTTGTCTAGGTATTTGCACTGATGGGGTCGACGTACATAGAGGCAACTAAAAACCACAGTGCCTGGCCTGGTTTAGCAGACATATACAACCTTCCACCTTGGCCTGTTTTAGCAGGAAACAATATTGATGTGCTTTTACAGCCTTTAATTGAATATATAGCATCTTTATTTGAGGTCGGGGAGCCAACATATGATGCATATAAACAAGAAATGTTTACACTGCGTGCAATTGTGTTATGGACGATTAATGATTACCCTGCTCTTGGTACACTATGTGGTTGCCCTTACAGTGGATTCAAAGGTTGTGTAGTGTGTCGGGGAGACACTCAGTGTGTTCGACTTTATCACACAAAGAAGCAGAGTTATGCTGCCCACATAAGGTATTTATCACATGACCACCCTTTCAGAAAACAAACAAATACGTTCAACGGAAAAGAAGAGATGAGAACCGCTAAAGAGCCTATGACAGGGGAAGAGATATACGACGAGGTCAAAAACATTAACAATGAATGGGGAAAGGGATCTGAATCCCTAAGTGGGAGTAAGAGAAAAAAGGATAACACAACGCCGCAGCCATATTGGAAGAAGTTCAACATATGGTACCAATGGCTCAGCTATTGGAAGTATTTACCTGTCCAAAATTGTATTGATTTGATGCATGTTGAAAAGAATGTGGCAGAAAGTATTGTCGGGACGTTGCTGAACATTCCCGGTTGGAAAAAGACGGATTGGTAGCTAGAAAGGATTTGGAGTTTTTACGGATTAACAAGGAGTTGCAACCGAAAG
Organism: Bidens hawaiensis; assembly: GCF_021521415.1. Classification (NCBI taxonomy): domain Eukaryota; kingdom Viridiplantae; phylum Streptophyta; class Magnoliopsida; order Asterales; family Asteraceae; genus Bidens; species Bidens hawaiensis. Next base: position 136,718 of record NW_027494973.1, read on the forward strand.
CAAAAGGCAACAATACAGAACTGCCTGTAGCATGCTTCACATTATCAGCACAAGAAAAAGACATGTTTCTTGAAACATTGTATAAACTGAAGGCTCCACTAGGGTATTGTTCTAACTTCTCTAGTTTGGTGAATCTTAAAGAAAGGAAGCTACAAGGCCTTAAATCACATGATTATCACATGCTTATGCAACAATTTCTGCCCCTTGCAATACGGTCCATCATGCCAGAACCAATGAGAAATGCTATAATCAGGCTTTGTTTTTTTTCCAAGTCAATTTGTAGCAAATAAATCATTGTAGAAGAGCTTGATAAGATGCGGGAAGAGAAAATAGTTACACTGTGCATGCTGGAGAAGTACTTTCCTCTATCATTTTTTGATGTCATGGTTCACTTAACCGTGCACCTTGTCAGAGAGATAAAATTATATGAGCCACGATGTTTTTGTTTGATGTATACCTTTGAAAGGTGTATGAAGGTTATCAAAGGGCATGTGCGAAACAAAACTTATCCAGAAGGGTGCATTGCTGAGGAGAACATTGCGGAATAAACAATCGAGTTTCTCAGGGAATACCAAAAAAACATCAAGAGTACTGTTGGTGTTCCACATGATAAGCATGATGATAATGGGGAGACAATTCCTGTCACAGGCGCTACATCAGTTGAAGTTTCTCCTGATCTCTTCAAGAGAACACATTTCTATGTGCTACGGAATACGCCTGAAATAGCACCGTATATTGAGTAAGTATTACTAACATATATACTCTAAATTATATATATATATATATATATTAATTCACAATATATTATACTCCTACTTGCAGACAACACAAGACCTCTTTGAAAAACCAAACGCCTGGTAAACGACAAGCATTGCTGGAGAATGAGCATACTTTAAAGTTTGGTGACTAGTTACGTGACAAGGTAGATCATTTTATTAAGTCTTCTATAATTTTTAAAAATCTTTTATAGTTTCTGCAATGTAGGTGAATCTAATGAAATTCAGGTTGAAAGAGAGCTAGCGGGCTCCCCAGGTTCTATATCGGAAACCGTAAAGTGGATTGCACACGGAGCACACCGCAACGTATACAAATACGACTCATACGACATCAACGGTTTTGAATTTCGTACAAAATCTCATGATGGTAGAGTTTACCAGGATAGCGGGGTTGGTGTAGAGGCGGATGACATGCACATCAAAAAAGACGTGGTGACCTATGGATAAAACTTTTATTTTAGGGTTTTGCAAGAGATATGGGTCCTAGATTATCATACTAAAAGAATTCTGGTCTTCATGTGCCGATGGGTTGACCGTAAACATGTCAAACATGATATTCTTGGTTACACGTCGGTCGACCTAAACAAATTTGGCCACAAGGATGATCCGTTCATATTGGCCTCGCAAGCACGCCAGGTGTTTTAGGTTCAAGATCAGCTGGATAGAAAAAAACATGTTGTCCTCATGACTCCACCCAACAATTATAGACATTCGTATGACGAGGTCGATGAGGAATTTAATACGGTAACTTTCCCTCATGAGGGTAATACATTGTCACGTGTAAAACCAAATCAACTGCTTCGTAATGAGTCCCCAAATGATTACTGGAGGCCCGGGGAAAAGCCTACAACTATTCGTAATGGAGATTGAACTGCAAAGAACTGCTGGTTTGATACAGTAGTTTGTTCGCCTAGTTAGATGTCAATAATATTTAAATTTAGTTTTGATACATGATATCACCAGTCTTTACTTTGTACTTATTAATTCAAAGTAAACAAATATTGGCAGTTTTTAATACTATTACTACTTATACAGGCCGGTTTGTTGAATTCATTTCTGTTAGTGCACGGTTTGTGACTGGTGATTTGCAGTTAAAGTATTCAAGGATAAAGTATTCGATAGCTACGGAAAAGGGGGAGTCTGTTAGTGCACGGTTTTGGTGTCCGTAGCGATCAAATAAGTTATAGGCGGTTTAGTCTTTGTATTTAACGTATATTGTAAATAGCCTATAAATAGGGAGCTTATGCTCATAATTTAGTAGAGAACTTGTACATAGTTTAAGTTATCCTCTCCATAACTTATTATTCTCTCTAATGTATTTACACTAAATTATCAATAAAGTATTATATTTAAAGTATCGATTTCGTGTTGATGTATCGTATTAGCGGCTAGATCTTGGTCTCTATGACGTTCTCTCAATTGGTATCAGAGCAGGAGCTGCTCTCGATGCATCAATAAGGTAAATCTGAGTTTTCGTGTTTTTCGTGTTCTTCGGGTTTTGGTCAGATCTGGAGTAATTTAGTGTGTTATTGGTGGATTTGTTGGTGAATTCGTGTTTATTGATGGAAGAGGGAACTTCCTGTGTAATTTGGTGTTAAGTTATGGTGTATTGAGTGATTCACCATGGAAGAGCATGTTAACTTTTGATTCGGTTTATGATGATTTAGTGATTGTTAAGTTAATTGGATGATGGATTTGTGTTTAGAATTGAAATCCTCATGTTTCTGTGGATTTTGGTGGTTAATTATGGTGTATTGAAGGTTTCACCATGGAAGAGCATGATATGGGTTAAGTTAATTGATGTTGAATTAATGGTTGTTAAGTTTAATGGTTGATATATTCGGAATCGTGGTGAAAATCCGAGTGTTCGGGTAGATTTTCATGGTTATTTATAGTGTTTTGATAATTTCACCATGGATGAAGTTCAAAAAGTCCAGATTCCGGCCAGATCTAGTTTTTCCGGCGATGTAACAGTATTTTCCGGCGAAATTCGTTTTTTCGGCGAGCTGTTCAGATCCAACCAACTGATTCGTTAGTTACTGTAGCTAATTCGTTAAGAAAGCTTAATGAATCTACTGTAGCAATTCGTTATGGAAATGGTAACGAATTAAGTTAGTTCGTTAAGGAGATTCGCTAAGGTAAACATAACGAATTAAGGCAATTCGTTAAGTTAATTCGTTAAGATAATGATAACGAATTAGAGTGATTCGTTAAGCTAATTCGTTAAGGTATATGTAACGAATTAAGGCAATTCGTGAAGCTGATTCGTTAAGTTAAAGATAACGAATTAAGGCAATTCGTTAAATTATTTCGTGAAGGTGATTCGTTAAGGTATTGATAACGAATTAAGGTGATTCGTTAACTGTTATAACGAAGTGAAATCTTAACGAATGGGAGGCCATTCGTGTAACTGTTATAACGAATTGGAGTTGGTAAGTTATAACGAATTGAGTTGATTCGTTAAGTGTATAACGAATCAGTGAATGGTTGACGAATGGTGGATAATTTATAACGAACTGAGTTAACGAATGGAGATGACGAACTAAGTTAACGAAGTGGAGTGGTTAATCTATAACGAATTAGAGAGGCAATTCGTTAAAAAAAAAAAAATTTCTTGAGTGAATTTTTTCCTGAATACTCCTCGTAAGTGAGTTTTCATTCTTGAAAATTTTAGCGTTAAAATTTATTTTTCGAAAATTTTCGGTGAATTTTTGGCGGGAAAATCGGGAAAAATTTTCTTAATCGAAATTTTTTCTAGGATGTTCCTAATGTATTGGAGACTCTTCGTGAAAATTTTGGTAATATATTTTTCGGCTGACTGTTTATGCGTTTCGACTGGCCGAGGGGGAGATCTCGTGTAATTTAAGGAGGAGTGTGTTTGTTTGTGAACATTGAAGATTATTTAAGACCTTGCCGAATTTGTCAAGTAAAGGGGGAGATAAAACTTTCATTTGAGATTATTTGGCTTGTATCTTCCTACATTTGCAAGGTTTCTTGAAAAATTACTGCAATTCGGGTGGTAATTCGTGTTTGAAAAGCTGCGTTTAACTGAGTTCAAGACTGTAGTTGTTCTTCGATTGGTGATTGATTTGTTCAAAGATTGAAACCTGACTATGTGGTATACGAGTGTCTGTTCGTTTACTTCTTTCTGAGGGACTTGATCCTGACTATGTTGGCTACGAGTAAATGGCGGATTACTTCTGTTGAGGGGGACGATTCTCGAACGAGATGATCTTATTGAAGAATATACGAGTCTTGTCATTGGAGTGAAGAATTTGATCATTTGAGGTTTATTAATGAAGGTTGGAATTCTGAATCTTATGCCCAAACATTAGTGCATCTTTGCGAACGAGATGTGGAAGAGCTTCAAAGAGTATATTTGGATACACGTTATCAAGAGAGGGAAAACCGAAGTGAAAGATGTTGAATGATCGAGTTGTTCATGAAGATGTGTGACGAGGTTAAACGTAAAGATATGTTTTTCTTTTACCGGTGTTGACGGATAGCTGATGACTTGCTGCTGATTGTTGAAGGATTGAACCATATCATACGCCAATGGATGATCGGGATGATCTCCAAGAGTTGCTCACTTTGAGGGGAGATCTGATATGAGAAGCTACATGTTATTAGTTTGCTGAAAAAGATTTAAAGATTGTTTGTCTGCACAAGCCCGAAAATCATCAGTCAAGGGGGAGTCTGTTAGTGCACGGGTTGTGACTGGTGATTTGCAGTTAAAGTATTCAAGGATAAAGTATTCGATAGCTACAGAAAAGGGGGAGTCTGTTAGTGCACGGTTTTGGTGTCCATAGCGATCGAATAAGTTATAGGCGGTTTAGTCTTTGTATTTAACGTATACTGTAAATAGCCTATAAATATGGAGCTTATGCTCATAATTTAGTAGAGAACTTGTACATAGATTAAGTTATTCTCTCCATAACTTATCTCCACAATAATGTATTTACTCCATAATTATCAATAAAGTATTATATTTAAAGTATCGATTTCGTGTTGATGTATCGTATTAGCGGCTAGATCTTGGTCTCTATGACGTTCTCTCAATTTCATTAAAGTCTCATTCATTAAGTTCAAACAGACATTAACTAAATACACACATTCAAACATCAAGTGTAACACTGAAACCAAATAAGCAACAAATATAAAATATAACATCATGTTGTCACAGTTAATCCACTTTATTTCCATGCTGTGACAGTCATCATTTCTCCGCCTGCTGGTTTTGTTTCTTGCACAACCTCTATTTGTTCATATTGTTCTTCTGCCTCTAATGTATTACTTTCAACAGCTAGTTTTCCTGCAAAACATTATCAACTCATTTTATAAAAAAAAAACCATTATGCCCTTCTTTTCACTAACCTGCATACCAAAATTATACCCTCCATACTTAGATCTTTGACCAAAGCATCTGTGGGTCTTAGACTTTGAAGAAGCCTTTGAACAAATAAAATTCAGTTTTGAAAAAACCCTTCCAAACTCAATGCCGTCACCAGTAACCTAATTTAAGATCTGGTGATGGCATCGAGTTTTGGAAGGGATTTTATCAAAATTTAAGATCTTTGGGAAGTTTAAGATCTATGGAAACCTTAGATTTTTTCTGCTTGGCCAAGTTTGGAATTTACATAACATATATAAAACCGTAATAAATTTCAGTCATAAGTTTTATTGCAGTCATTAAAGTTAAAATAGTTGTTTGTTGAGTAATTGCATACTACCTGTCAAAATGGTATCCACGCGCTTTGGAAACGCTCGCAAGCTAATTAATTTTGGAAATTAATTACATTTATACCTACTACCTGTCGAAAATCTTGAAAATATATTTATGTAATGATAGCCTACATTAAAGTTAATTAAAATTAAAAAAAAAACTATATCTAGTACGATTTAAAAAAGCTTACTAGAAATATTGGTTGTTTTAATACAATTACTATATCTATTATGCTTTAAATACGCTTACTAGAAATATTGGTCGTTTTTAATACTATTACTATAGTACGCTTAAAATACGCTTACTAGAAATATTGGTTGTTTTTGTTTTAATTCTATTACACACATTCAAACATCAAGTGTAATGCAGAATAACAAAAAATATACTACTTAAATTACATTACATTATAATAAAACTAACATTTAGCATCAGATTCTAGTTCTGAATCTACATCAGCAATAATATTAATTAGTTCTATTAAATGACAGGCTCGTTTAGGCTCGTGAGCCAGCTCGAGCTCGATAATTGATATAAAATACATGCATGCAGCATCATCAACACAGTTAATTATAGGATAACCAAAATATATTAATAATTAATTAATTTACATATGCATGACAATATTAATATAAAAAAAACTAATTACTAATTATAAAAACTAAATCCTACAATCAGATTCCATACCTGAATCTATCATCTGATCATTCTCTTCTGAAGTAAGAGAGGGCATGATCCTCTCCCACATGTCGTCCGAGGTGTAGGTGGAGTCCTTTAGCCTTTGCAAGTGAAGGTGCACCTCAGTATGGAATGTCCCATAAGCGGACACAGCCTTGAAGTCCTCGATTCCGTTCAACCCGATCCAGGCGGCCTCGATACCCCGGGGCTTCCAACACAATGCTGGAATAATCAGCAGTGGTGTACCCAAGAAACCTAACCATTCGGTTAAGTTGTTGGTACCGGAAGGTTAGAGGGTTGACATAGTCAACATACCTCACCCTTTGATTCTTCCGGACGTAGCTGGAAGAAAAGTTAAAAACAATGGTGAAGAAGGTGGGGTCGTAGTAGATGGGTGGAGCTGCACCCTGTTCTCGTACAACCCAATTTGTCGGCGCCATAATATTTTTGGAAACCGTGAACAAGGCGATGGGTTGATTGTGATTTACTGGAATATTGGAGACGATGTGGGGGAAATCGGAAACCATGAGTGGTATTTAAACACCATCATCGGAAACCGGTACATCTCTCTAACAATTTGAAATTGGCGGCACAAGAAAACTAGAAAGATAATGATTACTTGGCCACTCGTCAATTTACCATGTGGCCATTAATTACGTTTGGACACACTTAAAAATATTTTAGAGTGACCATTTATCACTTATAGCCACACATAATAAGTGTATCCGTGACAATAAAAAACTTAGAAAAAAATAAAACTAAACTACTCTTTGGTCACACAACCTCGTATAAGTGGCCATTAATTACATTTGGACACACTTAAAAATATTTAAGTATGACCATTTATCACTTATAGCCACACATAATAAGTGTATCTGTGACAATAAAAAACTTAGAAAAAATAAAACTAAACTACTCTTTGGTCACACAACCTCATATAAGTGGCCATATATTTTAAGTGTTTTACCCACATTACTAATAAATACAATGGTTGTTCGTCATATTTTGCCACATTATTAAAAATGTGGTTAACAAATGTGACATTAGGTCACAAAACGTAATATAAGTGGCTATATCTTTTACCTTTTAGATACATCTCTTATCAATACAGTAGTCATTCATCACATTTGGCTACACTATTAAAACATGTGGCTAGTTAAATGTCACAGTTTTCCCTTAGAGTGTGGCTAATACATGTGTTTTTGGTCACATGTATCAAAGATCAAACAAACTATGACTGTAGGTCACATTTCGCCACATATTTTTATAATGTGGCTAGCTTATATCACAGTTTATTTTCAAAGTGTGACGAAAAGTACCTGAGTAGGTATAGAATGGTCACATGAATAAAAACATGTGTGGCCAAAACATTCTGGAAGGTTTTCATATGTGGTCGAAGACCTTTGAGCCACACATTTAAGCCGAAGTGTGGCAAATCGCCCGGACCACATGTGTGGCTAAAAGGCGATTTTTACGTAATGAATGTTATTTTAGAATTATCAAGACTAGAGAAATATATCATAACCTATATCTCATCATTTCTAAGTACAATATAAGGATCCATGTTTTATCTTGAATAAGTTATCAAGGTATTCTTTTTACCATTTCTAGTCTCTAAGAGCATGAGTTAACATGAATGATTATTAATCATCAACCTTGATGTATTGAGTTAAAGTGATAAAACATTTCTTCATCAATGGATAATTGAAAAATAACCATGTACTTTACCAAACTAAATCACAAGTTTAACATAATCATCAGGTAAAACAAAGCTTCTTCATAGATTTTAGATGGTAAATGGAGTTTAGTTCATAATGAGCATGATTATGAACATTAAAAAATATGAGAATAACAAACACATGATCAAACTAGAACAATCTAACCAAGTGTTGGATGAATCTTCCCTCTTCAATGGTGATGAATGATGATGATGATGATGGATGATGGTAACCTCCAAGCCTTCAAACTCTTAACAAGATCTTCAATATGAGTGTTTTTATAAGAGAAACCCGTATGGAATTTTTCTTCAAGCACACTAGATCAATGCAACATGCTACTCTATTTATAGGTAGTCTAGAGAGGCATGCACGGCCCCGTGCTCCGTGAGGCACACCCTCCGTGTCCAGCTGTCCTCTCGCATTTAATGCTCTGTCAGATCGTACATGCTGACTCACCACGATGGCGTGCTTCCGGAGGCACGGTCCCGTGTTTCTGGTGATCTGTTATATTTCTTTTTGTCTTTTCTAAAAGGTGACCACGGCCCATGCTTCATGAGGCACGACCGCGTGCCTGAGTGTCCATTATTTTGTCTTTTCTTGTAGATTTTTATCTTTTCTTGCATCTAGAGGCATGAGAGCGTGTCCATGGGGGCATGGTGGTGTGTTCAGGTGTTTTCTTGGGTTTTCTTTCATTTTTCTTTGGCTTTTTTCTTGTTTATTCATTTAAGGCTTGAGTTTACCTGAAAATACATTTTAATATAATAAGTAGCTATTTGAGCTATATTATCTGATAATAGTTGCATTTTTTAGGGATTATTTGATGCTAAAAATATGTATATTTGTATATACATCATTTAGTCTTCAAGCCATTTGTTCACACAACATTTGGATTTGGTCGGCCTACTTCGGCTCCGTCAGGGCCAACAACAACATAAACTTTCTCAACGTGTCGCCCATGCTAGAGTATTACATGAGCCGTAGCATACCGATCTTACCATTTTATGCCAACGGTATCTACTATCGTCACAGATACTATTTGAGAGATGAGATATATTCGGGGTACTCGATCATCGCCATAACATTTCAAGACCCGATCGGAGAAAAAAGAGAATACTTTAAGAAGAAGCAAGAGTGCGCACGAAAGGATATCGAGAGGTGTTTCGGGGTTCTAAAAAAATGTTGACATTATGTGAAAAACCCATGTCTTGTATGGTCGATGGTAAAAATGAGCGATGCACGTGTATCATATTGCATAATATGATTTTAGAAGAAAAGGGTAGAGCAATATGCCAACACTATATACCATGGATTGTTCCAGAACAATTCCCTGAACCAACCGAAGAACAACGAACACGAAACATTCACGAGCTCACATCAAGTGAGACACATAACCAACTTAATGCGGATTTAGTTCAACACGTTTGGGATAATACTCCCGCTGAAATCGAAGACGATGACGAAGATGAGGAGGAGGACGAAGACGAAGATGAAGACTAAATTAGTATTTTTATATGTTTTTTTATTTTGATTTTAATATAATTGAGCGGCACGTGTCACAATCCCCCTTTTTGTAGCTCATTCACTACACATAGCCTAAAAAGAGAGATGTCACATTTACCTCAAAGGGAAACATACCAATGATGTAGCCAAAGATGTCAGCCCTTTTTCAGATAAATACCACAAGAAAGAAAGAGTTCATATGGGTAGACATGCACAAAACGGTTAATCGGTTTTAAAAATAACGGTTATTAACCTAACCGGTATTTGTTCAACACGATCAAAATCGGTTTGGGAAAAAACCAGTTCGGCTCCTAACCTATCAACCGGTTAGGTTTTGACCGAAAACGGTTAGCCGATCAACTAACCGGAAAAAAATCGGTGTTTTAATTAATAATGGTTTAAAACCAATTCAATGCTCATTACTCAAAACCAATTAGGAACCGCGGATTAGAATCGAGTTAGGATTGGTTTATGCTCTAGTGGTTGAAACTGGTTTCAGTTAATAACTTGTTCCGGTTCAAAAAACCAGTTTCTTGTGCACCACTATAGATAGGCTATCTCACTCGTACTTAAGTCAATTCACACTGAATTCTGGAGAATATGGTTTACTATGAGAGATTGCTAATCATGTCATCGGAAAGGAGTACTTGAGGAACGGATCTTGGTATTGCCAAGACTTCCCTTTTAATTAATTAATAATGTGACATATCTTTTTTTATATCTTTTACAAATAGCGGAGAATACATTAATATCGGGTTTACTTTATTACTTTTAGCATGTTATATAGCTAGTTTTCTGCTTTTATATTTCACTAATTTGGAATATTGTAAGTAGTGAATCACGAAATATATTCGATCTTTATCTCGGTTTTGAATCAATTAGTCCTTTCATTACTTAATTAGAACAAATGCTACTATTGAACAATAATGCCTAGTGATTTGAGTTATTTGATGTTGTATAGAATGATAAAATTATCAAGATTCTCATTTCGAAATTCAAAATAATTCTTTCATATCACTTAGGCATTTATGAGAAGTTTGTAAAATCATTGTTTATATTTGCTCTTCAGTTTTCTGTTTTACTTAATTGAAATGCTTGGTACATCTTAAAAGAAGTTCACAACGTCATGATTGACAAGGTAGGCAGCCACCTAGGATCACTGGGCATCCCTACGGTGTATACTCGTTAACCTAACCAACGTATGCCCGACATTTAAAAAACTCAATATATTTATACTAAGTCTATGAAATGGATAACTTCAATGTCGGATCCAGACTAAAATTCCAGGGGTAACATTTAAAAAAAATTTAACCGTATTTTATACAACAAAAATAGAAAGACGATGGTATATAAATTTAAATATATGGGGTGCAAATTTCCCCTCTTCAGTTTTTGAAAGTTTGAAATCGAGTCATTACGTCCTCTTATTTTATCAAACGCTTAGTCTTGTCTCTTATTTTTAAGATTTTTTGATAGAGCATTTATGATGCCTACAATATCGTCCAACAATTGTATATAAAACACAAATTCAAGACTCTTAAAATATGATAGAATACATTTCGCATTAGATCGTTGTTGTACGTTCTCTCCATGTTTATTAATAAAATCCAGTATCTCAACAATTTTCGGGAATAACTTTAACAAACTTATAATTGTTCTATAATGAAAACTCCATCGTGTGTCTCCGATTAGTGCAAGGGAAACCTCCTAGTTAATCACTTTTTTGTCTTAATTTCACCAAGAATAATTTCTTTTCCCATTTTTCTTTTTTTATCTCCAACATCGTATCTTTTCTTTTGCAAGAGGGACCAACCATATTAACAATCATGCCAAGCAATTCTTTAACATTGGCATGTTTTTTTCTTTTTTTGTAACAGCTACAATCACTAACTGAAGTTGATGCGCAAAATAAATTAATGTATATAATGTGCTAATGGATTATCTCTCAAAATCAAAACTTTTAATCCATTAAACTCTCCTCTTATGTGCTTGCACCATCATAACCTTGACCTGTGACCTATTGAAATAAAAATTAACCAGAACAAACTTAAAACAAATAGGGTTAATGGGCTTTAATTAGGTTGGGCTTTAAACTTTGGTCGGACTTTAATCAATTTGAAATTTTATTTTGGTTGAGCTTTAAACAAATAAAGGTAAGATTATATTTTTTCAAGGGTAGCGAAATACAAAAACCGACAAAAATATTTTCTTTTCGCACTGCCGACACAAAGTTGAGGGGTATGGAGGCTACCCCTGCCAACACTATAGGTCCGCCCCTGGATAACTTCTATGTTAGACTATGTAAAGGACTCATAAGTCGTTGATCAACAGATGAACAACTTTACATTACAAATGACTTCACTAATTTGCTCATGCATGCATGCACCGGTTAAGGTGGGTTCAATGTATCCTACTTCTAAGTTTACAATTAAGCATTTTCTCATATTATCAAATCACTATGCACAGGGCACTATACATTAATTGATGCATACAATAGCCCAAATGGGGTGATTTATGTTTATTTATTATATAAAAAATAAAAATATAAACTAAAACATGTATTATTATAGAAACCCTATAAATACCACCACGCAACTTTAATTAAAGTACTTAATTATTTTTTTATTCTATTAAAATTATAAGAAGTATTAAATTAAAATTTGAATAAGAATGATTAATGGTAGAAAATACGAAATTGAAAGAGATTAGACATAGAAATCGAGTGTGATTTAAAATATATTACACACTTTAAATTAAGGAAAAAACGAATTTTGGTATATGATGACGGGAGTAGTCCAATGTCTGGTAAAATAACTTTCACACATTAACGCTAAAAATGTTAAATGTTTAAAAGGTTCATTTACCGCCAATACAAGTACATGCACAGTAAAAAGCATGTAACGGTAACGCATCACATCACTGTTCACGTGTCTCTCAGCCGTAAAAAGAGCACAGGCTCAGAAAGAATACTATTAACCACAGGTCAATAACCTCACGCGCATAAAAGGGTCAGCCCTCTATCACAAACGGAGATTCACTAGTATAACCGCCAGACAAAAGCCTTACATTCCTTATCTATAAAAGGAATGTAACTCAGTCATAACAGGACACAACAGATCTGGGAGTTAACTTACACTCTCTGATCTTCTCTTCTTCCTTGAGAACTTGCACTTTGCATGTTTCTTTCTTATTCCAAAAACAACATAGCTTCACTAAGAACTTACATCCAAAAACCAGCTCCAACATCTTGGTCTTGGATCCTTGGTGAACAATAACAAATAACAACTAAACTAGTGAACCTCTCTCTACGTTTTGCAAACGTAGAGGGACACGATGACCTGCGTTAGGTTAATCAGAACCCTTGAAGCCTGTTAGCCTAACCAGTCTATTCACTATCATTGGTCTTATAATTGTCGTAGCATCAAGTTGGCGCCCACCGTGGGGCTACGCCGCTTACTTTATCTTAAAGACCAGTAGTGTAGCTCCATTTTCATCAAAATCATCATGTCGGAAAGTGAATCTCCGGAAGAAGTCGACCAAGTGTCAAGAAGACCGACACTGAACGCTAGCCAGCAAGCTACGGCTGCGACCACGCCTCCTTCCATTCCGGAAGGTACTCCGACGGGACCTTTGTTCCTCGAGTTTTCACCTTTCCGAACTCCAACCCCTTCACGATCCGGAGTTCCTTCTCCTCACGTAGGAACCTCAAACCTCCCGGAGCGTGTCGACTTGACACCGGAAGGGGTATCACAACATTTCTTACAACTAAGATATCTTCGTAACCAACACGTGAGCCTTGAAAGAGAAAAAGGGATAAGAATAATGCTGGATTATGACGATCCTGAACCCTCACTGTCACTCGAACATCCCCCTTCCCCTTTAACCAGCTCACGACCGGCTGCTTCTCATTTAGAAGCTGGTCCAAGTGTGACATGCCAACTTTTTAATCCAACTCCTTATGCCTACGGGAGGCCAAGCCCAACGGCCTTCCCCTTGTTCACTTCACAACCCCTGGGGCATGAAACCACTCTCGAACAAATATGACAGTCATCAGCTTCAAGTGTTCCTCCTCCTACAGCCAATACATGGGAGCAGGCCATGACGGTCTTGCCCTTGGCTCGAAGTGCAGCAATGAGCACCCCCATGGGAACAAACCAAATAGCAGCAACTTCTGAAAGCCTTCAAGGCTTTAACCTCATGCCTCAGATGATGGCTCAAATGATGGCACACTTCCCTTGGACCCAGCTTATCAACCAAGCGCTGAGTACTCACCAAGGAGAAACAAGTCATAATCTCGCTATAAGGGTAGAAGAAGACCTAGCAAAACCCTATAAGCCCGGTAACCTATCTTGTTTCTCACAACAAATCGCCGATTATGACTCACAAACGAAAATCAAGATGCCATCCCATATAAAAACATATGATGGGACCGAGGATCCCGAGGACCACCTCCAGATCTTTACCGGTGTTGCCATAATTGAAAAGTGGTCCTACGCTGAATGTTGTTTAATGTTCATGCAAACACTTGTCGGATCTGCCAGGATATGGTTCAACGACCTTCCTGCCCAAAGCGTCCGAAGCTTCGATGATCAAAGCAGATGATTCTTGGCCAACTTTTCACAACAAAGGAGGTACGTCAAGGATGCCACGGTGATTTTTCATATAATCAAAAAGATGATGAAAACCTACGAGAATTCATCGAAATATATAAGAAGGAAGGGTTGACATATGTGGGGGCGACAAAAAAATGAGGGTGGCTGGCTTCATGAACGCCATCACCTCTTAATACCTCACAAAGGACTTTAACAAGTGCCTGCCTAAAACCCTTGAAGAAGCCCTCGAACGAGCTGAGGCTCATATCCGAGGAGAAGAGGCCGGTGATATCAAAGAACATAGAAAAAGAGCTCCTAGTTGGCGAGGCAACAGCCCGAACCGAAAGAGAGGGAACTTCAGTCCCTATAATAAACATCCAAGGAGCTCAGATCAACGAAGGCCTGAAGGTCGGAACCTTCCAAGCAGGAAAAAACTGTGAACTTCACAACTCTAACCAAGACCCCTCAGGAGATATTTGCTACCAAAGAAGTGTAACACAGCTTCCGACCTCCATGACCCTAGCCCAAAAGCAAGAAAAACGAAAGCTCCACCCAGTTCTGTGAGTTTCACGAAGAAAAAGGTCACCGCACCAAAGATTGCTTTCAACTCAAGAGAAGAATTGAAGAAGCTGTTAAGTCCGGAGAATTGGCCCATTTGGTAAAGGGGGTCAAGGACAAAATGGCCAAAAGAAAAATCAAAGAAGTGAATATGGTGAATATAGACCAAGGTGTTCCCCACAAACGACAACGCTTGGAGGCCTGGGAGCTTCAATGCGTCTGCTTCCCACCACCTCAAGGTGACTTACTCTCAAACCCTTTGATGGTAGAAGCGAACATGGGAACAATCAAAACAAACAAAGCCTACAATGACACAGGGGTAGCCCTTTGATGGTAGAAGCGAACATGGGAACAATCAGAGATATTGCCTACATTGCACCAATAAAAAAGACTTCAGGTGGACGGAAGAAGCCTTCAGTCAAATGAAACAACACTTGGCTTCACTTCCAGCTATTGCAACTCCCGAAACGAGAAGCATTAAGCGCGGTCCTGACCATCGAACGAAACAAAGTTCAGGTACCCGTTTATTTCTTTAGTAAAACGTTAAAACTAGTAGAGATCAAATATCCTCCTTTGGAAAAACATGCTCTGGCCTTAATTCAAACTGCCAGAAGACTTCGAAGGTACTTTCAAGCACACCCTATACAAGTGGTCAATAACCAACCCATCAAGAGTGTGCTTGAAAAGCCAGAAAATTTAGGCCGATTAGCCAAATGGGTTGTGGAACTAGGTGAACACAACATCACCTATGTCCTAAGAAAAGCTGTCAAAGCCCAAGTTTTGGCGGATTTCATTGTAGAAATCCCGAAGCAAGTCATTCCTGAAATACAAACAACTGCCACTGAACCTTTTGACCCTGAAGCCTGGAAGCTTTTTACCGATGGAGCTTCCAGCATTGAAGGGTCAGGAGCTGGGCTCATTTTAATCAGCCCCGAAGGGTTAGAATTCACATATGCTCTCCGACTTGAATTTCAGACCACCAACAACAAAGCTGAATATTAAGCATTGATCACTGGTCTGAAAATCTCCAAAGAGATGAAAATCCAAAAACTACACGTCTTCACAGACTCGTTGCTTGTTTCAAGTCAAGTCAATGATAGCTATGTAGCAAAAGAGCCCAACATGAAGAAGTTTTGTGAGAAGGCAAAGGAAGTGATGAACACGTTTCGAGAATGCACTATCAAACAAGTCCCAATGTCACAAAACAAAAGAGCTGATGCCCTGAGCAAACTGGCATCCCTCACATTTTCACACCTCACCAAGAAAGTATTAGTAGAAGTGTTAAAAACTCCCTCAATTCAAGAATTGGAGGCTCAAGATGTAATCATTGAAGAAGGTCCCAATTGGATGACTCCCATAGAAAATTTCCTCAAAAATGGTGAGTTACTTCTGGACCAGACGGAGGCTGAAATGGTTCGAATCAAGTCCCAACAGTATGTGTTGCAAAGAGAAACCTTTATAAAAAAAGGTTACCTTGCACCACTACTAAGATGTGTGGGCCCTGAACAAAGTCAATATCTGATCAAGGAGGTTCACGAGGGGATATGTGGAGCTTATTTTGGGCCAAGAACGGTGGTTGCAAAACTGATGAACCTCGGATACTTCTGGCCCACGATGCACCAAGATGCAACAGAACAACTTAAGAAATGTGAAGCTTGTCAAATTTATGCACCGGTTCCCAAAAGCCCCAAACATGATCTAGTTCCCACCTCCTCGGCTTGGCCATTCTACAAGTGGGGAATGGACATCGTTGGTCCATTCCCACCAGCCAAGGGTGGGGTAAAATTTCTGTTAGTAGTCGTGGACTACTTCACCAAGTGGCCTGAAGTCAAACCACTTGCAAAATTAACGGGCAAACAAGTCATCGACTTTGTATGGGAAAGAATGAGATTTCGGAAAGGGATGCAAGAGAATGAAGAATTTTCCAAGAAAAATGAAAGGATGAAGGCCTCCATGGAAGCGATGAAGAGGGATGTTGATGTTTTTTCGAAGAAGGATGAAGATTGGGTGAAGAAATTGATGAACTTTCCCGTAATCATGAGATTGAGATTCAAGAGTTGAAAAAGAAGATGGAAGCTGATAGAGTTCAGTTGGAAGCCGATAGAGAAGCTTTGGAGGCTTAAAAGAAAACCTTCTCTTTGGAGAAGGAAGGTTTGAAGGCTTCAGTCGTTCAAGCTACCAATGACAACTGATAGCTGATTGAGCATGGGTTTCATCAAGTTGTGACTTACCTACTTCAATCGTCTGAATTTAACTCAGTGTTGGGTGGCATTTACACGAAGTTACTGAACTATGGAAAACACTTGGGTTTAGTTGCTAGTTTCAAACTTCATGAGTCTGGTCAGACCTTGGAGAAATCACCTATGTTCAACTCTAAAGCTTCCAAGCTTTTTGCGGATTCTGTTCATGCAATGGAGAGGCTTACTTACCCCTACGTGGGTGAAGTTTCTTCTAGTTTTGGTAAACCCATTTATGTTTTGCAGGGTTTAAAACCAGCTGGGCTTAATGAGAAGATTTGTTCTGAGGTGCTTGAGTCTTTATCCAAGAAACGTTCTCGCTCTGGTGACAGTGAGGAGACTTTGTCCTGAGATACTGATGGGTCTCATGCGGACAGTATCGAAGGTTCAGCTGTTGGTGGTGACCTAAAAGCGAGGAAGTCTAAGAAAGGAAAGAGTGGTGGTGCTAGTGTTTCAAAGACTGTTTTTGATGTTTGAACAATTAATTCGTAGCTATCTTAGCACTTTAAACAATGTGATGTACTTTAAACAATTTAGGTTTTGCATGGAACCCTTAAGGTTCCTGTTCTGTATTTATGGTTGGCTTTGTTGGCCGTTTGAACACTTTTATGGGTATCCTTGTCATTTCCTTAGTTAGCCTGGATGGCTGTTATGGATGATGTTGGTTATGGCCTTTAAAGGCCTTTTTATGAATCGCAGCATTTGATGTTTTGTATTTTTGTTGCTTGTCTTGTTTGTTTGATGTGTTCTTTAGCTAATTTTCCTTAAGAAGTTTTAGTGTTGCAGTCACTTTAGCTTCAAGGCTTCATTAGGTAAAAAGCACATGTTATCTATCCTTTATATCATTACTTAGTGTATGTTTGTTTCGTAAACTTTTTTCAAAGCTTAAGGAACGAATTGATGTAGGCTGTTCAGACCCGTCTATGAGACAAGTTTTGAAAAAAAAATTCTAAGTCTCATGGAGTTGGATTGATATAGGAACTCACCCCTTATATAGGTTCATTTAACCCTTGAACCTATTGAGCGATGTGGCCTTGGAGCTCATCCCCATACATGGCCCTTGCCATGGAGTTTCTTGCTAGGTTCTCAACCTAATTATAGGATAGTAAACACAAGTTTTGATAAAGACTTCATCATTCATTAAAGAGGTTTTTGTTTACAAAAAGGAGAGTTGTACATCTCTTGAAATACATTTTAAGTTCTTGACTAGGCATGGAACCTTTTAAGGGTTTTGCCGTTCTAGTGTCTGGGAAGCTTTTTGTCTTCTGCGTCGGCCAGTTTGTAGGATCCACTCTTGTGGGCTTCAACGATTGTATATATGGTCCTTCCCACTTTGGGCCGAGTTTTCCTTGGTTTTCTTTCTTGATGGCCTCGTTGTTTCGGAGTACAAGATCTCCTGGCATGAAACGTTCATGTTTCACTCTTGCATTGTAATAAGCTTCCATTTTTTTGCTTGTACTTAGCCTCTTGTACTGCTGCTTGGTCACAGATTTCTTCAAGGAGTTGCAAATTCAACATGGTCTCATTGTTGTTTGATTCGAGATAAATGTTGAGTGTTCTTTGAGTCACAACTCCGACTTCTGCTGTGATTACAGCTTCCGATCCAAACACTAAGCTGTAAGGTATTCGTTTGTGGATTGTTTTTTCGGTTGTTCTTGTTGCCCATAGAACATTTGGGAGTTCTTCAAGCCAATTGTTGTCATGTCTTCCCAACCTTGCTTTGATTCCTTCCACAATAGTTCTATTTGTTCTTTCAACTTGGCCGTTGGATTATGGGTATGCAACTGAGCTGAACACTTGGATGATCATGAATTCCTTGTACCATGTGCTAAAAGGCTTCTCAGCAAATTGTTTCCCATTATCCGTGACCAACACTCCTCGCAGCCCATAGCGACAAATGATGCTTTCCCATACAAAGTCGATGACTTGTTTGCCCATTATTTTTGCAAGTGGTTTGACTTCAGGCCACTTGGTGAAGTAGTCCACGGCTACTAACAGAAATTTTACCCCACCCTTGGCTGGTGGGAATGAACCAACGATGTCCATTCCCCACTTGTAGAATGGCCAAGCCGAGGAGATGGGAACTAGATCATGTTTGGGGCTTTTGCGAACCGGTGCATGAATTTGACAAGCTTCACATTTCTTAAGTTGTTCTGTTGTATCTCGGTGCATCGTGGGCCAGAAGTATCCGAGGTTCATCAATTTTGCAACCACCGTTCTTGGCCCAAAATAAGCTCCACATATCCCCTCGTGAACCTTCTTGATCAGATATTGACTTTGTTCAGGGCCCACACATCTTAGTAGTGGTGCAAGGTAACCTTTTTTTATAAAGGGTTTCTCCTTGCAACACATACTGTTGGGACTTGATTCGAACCCTTTCAGCCTCCGTCTGGTCCAGAAGTAACTCACCATTTTTGAGGAAATTTTCTATGGGAGTCATCCAATTGGGACCTTCTTCAATGATTACATCTTGAACCTCCAATTCTTGAATTGAGGGAGTTTTTAACACTTCTACTAATACTTTCTTGGTGAGGTGTGCAAATGTGAGGGATGTCAGTTTGCTCAGGGCATCGGCTCTTTTGTTTTATGATCTTTGGACTTGTTTGATAGTGCATTCTTGAAACGTGTTCATTACTTCCTTTGCCTTCTCACGATACTTCTTCATGTTGGGCTCTTTTGCTACATAGCTATCATTGACTTGACTTGAAACAAGCAACGAGTCTGTGAAGACTTGTAGTTTTTGGATCTTCATCTCTTTGGCGATTTTCAGACCAGCGATCAATGCTTCATATTCAGCTTTGTTGTTGGTGGTCTGAAATTCAAGTCGGCGAGAATATGTGAATTCTAACCCTTCGGGGCTGATTAAAATGAGCCTAGCTCCTGACCCTTCAATGCTGGAAGCTCCATCGGTAAAAAGCTTCCAGGCTTTAGGGTCAGAAGGTTCAGTGGCAGTTGTTTCTATTTCAGGAATGACTTGCTTCGGGATTTCTACAATGAAATCCGCCAAGACTTGGGCTTTGACAGCTTTTCTTGGGACATTGGTGATGTTGTGTTCACCTAGTTCCACAACCCATTTGGCTAATCGGTCTGAATTTTCTGGCTTTTCAAGCACACTCTTGATGGGTTGGTCAGTGACCACTTGTATAGGGTGTGCTTGAAAGTACCTTCGAAGTCTTCTGGCAGTTTGAATTAAGGCCAGAGCATGTTTTTCCAAATGAGGATATTTGATCTCTACTAGTTTTAACGTTTTACTAAAGAAATAAACGGGTACCTGAACTTTGTTTCGTTCGATGGTCAGGACCGCGCTTAATGCTTCTTCAGCGACCGAGAGATAGACAGAGATCAGTTCTCCCGTTTCGGGAGCTGCAATAGCTGGAAGTGAAGCCAAGTGTTGTTTCATTTGATTGAAGGCTTCTTCCGTCCACCTGAAGTCTTTTTTATTGGTGCAACCCTTTAGTGCTTTGAATAAGGGAAGGGATTTCTCAGTGAGCTTGGAGGTGAAACGTTTCAAGGCTGCAAGCCTTCCATTTAGACTCTCCACTTCTTTTTTGCTTTGTGGAGATTTAGTTTCAAGAACAGCCCGGACTTTGTTGGGATTAGCTTTTATGATTTGTTTCCCTACAATGTGTCCCGAAAACTTGCCTTCTTCGAACCCGAATGAACATTTTCCGGGATTGAGTTTTATGTTGATCTTCCTCAGGTTTTGGAAGGTTTCTTGTACGTCATCGAGCATTTGATGCTCAGTATTGCTCTTGATTACCAGATCATCGACATAAGATTCCATGTTTTTACCAATTTGGCTGGCAAACGCTTTGTCAATCAGACGTTGATTGGTTGCTCCGGCATTTCGTAGACCAAAAGGCATCTTTTGATAACAAAAAATACCCTTGTCCGTGTGGAATGCGGTTTTTTCTTCGTCTTCCACTTTCATGAGAATTTGATGATAACCCTTGTAAGCATTGAGAAAACACTTAAAGGGATGGTCGGTTAAAGAGTCAACCTTGAGGTCTATCTCGGGTAAGGGATAGCAATCTTTCGGGCATGCTTTATTCAAGTCTTTGAAGTCGATGTACAACCTCCAAGACTTGTCGGGCTTTCGAACCATGGCTGGATTAGCAACCCAAAACTGATATTTGACCTCACGTAGGATCCCAGTTAGGACAAGCTTTTCAACCTCTTGGCATGCTTCCAAGCTTCGTTCAGGAGCTAGGCTCCGCTTCTTTTTGACAACAGGCTTGACATCGGGGGGTATTTTTAGTTCATGCTCTGCAATGATTCGAGGGATGCCCTTCATGTCTTTCGGGCACCAACCTTGTTCGTTGTCTTCGTTTTTTTGAACTCTCCACTTCGACCGTGTAAACCTCTTGGGTAGGTTGAAGGGTTGCAATTCCCCTCTCGGTGGGAAACTTTACGGCACCTTGACCAACCGAGACAGCCATGTTGAACGCACATTGTCCTGGCCTTCCTATGATTACATCATAGTTGGAAGGTATGTTGATAACCACAAAAGTGAGTGGTTTGGTTTTCTTCATCTTGCCTTCACTAAAACAGACATCAAGGGTTAGTTGGCCCAAAGGCTTTAAGGGTATATCGACGATACCTTTTATAGATGACCCGGAGGGTTGAAGCCGTTCTTCCATGCTTAGTCGGTTGAAGAACCTTTCAAACATGATATATCTGGCCGCCCCTGTGTCAATGTAGGCTTTGTTTGTTTTGATTGTTCCCACGTTCGCTTCTACCATCAAAGGGTTTGAGAGTAAGTCACCTTGAGGTGGTGGGAAGCAGACGCATTGAAGCTCCCAGGCCTCCAAGCGTTGTCGTTTGTGGGGAACACCTTGGTCTATATTCACCATATTCACTTCTTTGATTTTTCTTTCGGCCATTTTGTCCTTGACCCCCTTTACCAAATGGGCCAATTATTCGGACTTAACAGCTTCCTCAATTCTTCTCTTGAGTTGAAAGCAATCGTTGGTGCGGTGACCTTTTTCTTCGTGAAACTCACAGAACTGGGTGGAGCTTTCGTTTTTCTTGCTTTTGGGCAAAGGTCGAGGAGGTCGGAAGCTTTGTTTCACTTCTTCGGTAGCAAATATCTCCTGAGGGGTCTTGGTTAGAGCTGTGAAGTTCAAAGTTTTATCCCTGCTTGGAAGGTTTCGACCTTCAGGCCTTTGTTGATATGAGCTCCTTGGATGTTTATCATAGGGACTGAAGTTCCCTCTCTTTCGGTTGGGGCTGTTGCCTCACCAACTAGGAGCTCTTTTTCTTTGTTCTTTGATATCAACAGCCTCTTCTCCTCGGATATGAGCCTCAGCTCGTTCGAGGGCTTCTTCAAGGGTTTTAGGCAGGCACTTGTTAAAGTCCCTTGTGAGGTATTTAGAGGTGATGGCGTTCAAGAAGCCAGCCACCCTCATTTTTTCGTCGGCCCCCACATATGTTAACCCTTCCTACTTATATCTTTCGATGAATTCTCGTAGGTTTTCATCATCTTTTTGTTTTATCTGAAAAATCACCGTGGCATCCTTGACGTACCTCCTTTGTTGTGAAAAGTTGGACAAGAATCCTCTTCTTAGATCATCGAAGCTTCGAACGCTTTGGGCAGGAAGGTCGTTGAACCATATCCTGGCAGATCCGACAAGTGTTTGCATAAACATTAAACAACATTCAGCGTAGGACCACTTTTCAATTCTGGCAGCACCGTTAAAGATCTGGAGGTGGTCCTCGGGATCCTCGGTCCCATCATATGTTTTTACATGGGATGGCATCTTGATTTTCGTTTGTGAGTCATAATCGGCGATTTGTTGAGAGAAACAAGATAGGTTACCGGGCTTATAGAGTTTTGCTAGGTCTTCTTCTACCCTTGTAGCGAGATTATGACTTGTTGCTCCTTGGTGAGTACTCAGCGCTTGGTTGATGAGTTGGGTCCAAGGGAAGTGTGCCATCATTTAAGCCATCATCTGAGGCATGAGGTTAAAGCCTTAAAGGCTTTCAGAAGTTGCTGCTATTTGGTTTGTTCCCATGGGGGTGCTCATTGTTGCACTTCGAGCCAAGGGCAAGACCGTCATGGCCTGCACCCATGTAGTGGCTGTAGGAGGAGGAACACTTAAAGCTGGTGACTGCCATATTTGTGCGAGAGTGGTTTCATCCCTCAGGGGTTGTGAAGTGAACAAGGGGTAGGCCGTTGGGCTTGGCCTCCCGTAGGCATAAGGAGTTGGGTTAAAAAGTTGGCAGGTCACACTTGGACCAGCTTCTAAATGAGAAGCAGCCGGTCGTGAGCTGGTTAAAGGGGAAGGTGGATGTCCGAGTGACAGTGAGGGTTCCAGATCCTCATAATCCAACATTATTCTTATCCCTTTTTCTCTTTCTTGGCTCACGTGTTGGTTAAGAAGATATCTTAGTTGTAAGAAATGTTGTGATACCCCTTCCGGTGTCAAGTCGACACGCTCCGGGAGGTTTGAGGTTCTTACGTGAGGAGAAGGAACTCCGGATCGTGAAGGGGTTGGAGTTCGGAAAGGTGAAAACTCGAGGAACAAAGGTCCCGTCGGAGTACCTCCCGGAATGGAAGGAGGTGTGGTCGCAGCCGGAGCTTGCTGGCTAGCGTTCGGTGTCGGTGTTCTTGACACTTGGTCGACTTCTTCGGGAGATTCACTTTCCGACATGATGATTTTGATGAAAATGGAGCTACACTACTGGTCTTTAAGATAAAGTAAGCGGCGTAGCCCCACGGTGGGCGCCAAATTGTTGTTACAACAATTATAAGACCAATGATATTGAATAGACTGGTTAGGCTAACAGGCTTTAAGGGTTCCGATTAACCTAACGCAGGTCGTCGTGTCCCTCTACGTTTGCAAAACGTAGAGAGAGGTTCACTAGTTTAGTTGTTATTTGTTATTGTTCACTAAGGATCCAAGACCGAGTTGTTGGAGCCAGTTTTTGGATGTAAGTTCATAAAATGACCTTTTGGAAAAAGGTCTTAATTTTTTAGTTAGCTTTAGGCCTCTAACATGGTTGAGCCGGCACTTGCACAATCGACCGACCCAAAGTATTTCGATAGGAGTAGTCTAAGGTGGCGGTTTTCATGCCATTGACAAATCTCACATTACCGTGAATATGAGAGATGCAAGTTCATATGAAATATTAAATCTTAAATACCACCAACCAACTGATATTAGATTGGATGGCCGCCTAGAAAGTCTCCACTTGGTAATCACAAACAAGACAAACTCCTTGTGAGAAAAGCAAAGGCTAGCTATTGGTCGCTATAAGAGGCAACTTGTTACGATGCTTCAATTAGAAACAAATGACGTGGCGTTACACAATATAGATGACATGATATATTTTCCACGTCACCGGTCATCATTGATCGTCACATTATTATATATAAATTTTGTAACTTTTGATACACCAAGCACACAATATACTTGAAGATTATATGGTTATAACTTATAAGATCCCGTTATTTAGGGTAAACAACCAACAATGGCAATCACGTTAGCCTGGATCCCTAAATTTTCTTTCTTTTTTCTTTTTGATTTTTTGTTTATGTTCATGTTATGAACGTTGTCTTGCATGGGATTTGCTTTTATACAAGGATGGGAGGCATTCGAAAAGCATGCAAATCATTTTTCTCCAAACACCGTTTTGGCAAGAGATCACACCGTAAAGATCAAAAGTAACACCTACAGGTTCCATTTCCATTCGTCTTTCGTTTCTTGCCGAACAAGAAACAACCTTTACGCGTTTATCTTTTAAGTTTATAATCAAATACAAAACCGGTTGCCATTGTAAATCGTTTTATGTGCATTTCCCTTTTGTTAGGTTGATGTAAATGACAAAAGAGATGGAGATGATGATGAAACACAAGATGTTACTTCCCCTAAAGTCACGATGCCACGACTTTCAAGAACCGCAAGCTCGG
Source organism: Bidens hawaiensis (assembly GCF_021521415.1). Taxonomy (NCBI): domain Eukaryota; kingdom Viridiplantae; phylum Streptophyta; class Magnoliopsida; order Asterales; family Asteraceae; genus Bidens; species Bidens hawaiensis. The sequence goes on from NW_027494973.1 coordinate 161,409, forward strand.
GTTGTCTGCCGATGTGCCGGTCCAAATCAACGAGCCAAAGCCAAAGAAGCAAGACCCCAGGCCGTCTCCGGCCCGTGAATAGTTTGCTAAGAAGCTTTAGCAGGAAGAACATGGAGTCAAACTCCTTCCACACTGCCCCTTCTTTTTCCAAAAGAAGCAACTCAACTATTATCTATACCAATGCTAACGGACTCCGAAAACCACCCGATATGGTTAAACGCCTAGAGTGCAACCTCGAAGAATTGTGCTTTGGGTGCGTAAAGAAGGTAATATCCGACGTGACGTGCTAACAAGTGAGGGGTATGCATTTACATGCCTGCTGCTATTAGTGGTGTTTGGGTTTGTGCTTTTAAACACAAACCCAAACATATGAATAAACAAAGTTTATTTTTATTTTCACTTTTGAAGGCAAATAATCCAAGAAGAGGAAGTGCTAACGATAAAAGTGAAGCCGGGATGGAAGAAAGGAACGAAAATCACGTTCGAGGGAATGGGAAATGAGACACCGGGCACATGTGCAGCTGATATTACTTTCGTAGTAGACGAGAAACCGCACCCGGTTTTTAAACGGAATGGTGACGATTTGGAAGTAAACATGGACCTTCCTTTAGTAGACGCGTTGACCGGGTGTACCCTCACCGTCCCTTCTCTAGGCGAGCAAGAATCATATATAACTATCAATGACATAATTACTCCTGGCTACAGAAAAACCATTCCGGGACAAGGCATGCCTTTACCAAAACAAGAAGACACAAGAGGAAACTTAAACATAATATTCTCAGTTCAGTTTCCACAACAGTTGACACAAGAACAAAGATCCGAATGCTTTAATATCTTGCAAGATTCATGTTGATTTCAAACAGTTTTAAGAAGGAATTATAAAAGTGTAGTACACTTATACATTCACAGAGTTTTTTAAACTTTTTCACATCTATGAAAAGCCGAAAACAGCACGAATGATGCCAAACAGACTACCATCAAAAATTGCCTTGAGTAGTCTAAGTTTACCAGGTGTATACGGTGGGTACCTTGCGGGTGCGTCTCCAAAAAAGCCTCTGTATAGAACGGCTTTCTTGTGACTAAAAGTATCAAATGAGAATTTACCATGGTATGCCCCCATGCCACTCTCACCAACTCCACCAAACGGTAATGTGTCAACCATAAGCTGCACGTTAAAAACACAAGACGTTAAAAATAAGTTATTAAACGAGTAACATATAATAGTAGCTTGGTATAGATTGAGTCGTACGTGCAAGGTGACATCATTAATAACTACACCCCCCGCAGAGACGTTGTTAACAAAGTTTTCTTTGAGCTGCTTGTTGTTGGTAAATAGGTATGCAGCAAGCGGTTTTGGTCTTGATCTGATAAACTCAATGCCATCTTCAATTTTTTCGACCTATATAAACCAAAAGAAAGATTAATAACCTATAATTACTTTATAATCTGAACAAAATATCAAATTCTTTTACCGTTATGATAGGTAGTAAAGGACCAAATATCTCGTCACTCATAATCAGCGAGTCTTCTGGTGCATCCAGTACAATAGTCGGAGCAATCTTTCTGTAACAGAAGTAGGATTAATTATAGTACACGAGGCAATCGGGCAGGGTTGGGTAACAAGTAAAATTAGGTAAGTTTTACGTACAAGTCAAAATGGGTCCGGTCGTGTTTGACTCGGATCACTTCTTATATAAACTAGTGAGTCAGATATGATTACATAAAGTATATTATTCTAATAATAATATAAACTTTTTTATAAGTAAGATTTAGATGGTTTTATGCCTATGAAATACACTTTCAGTGACTTTTACCCATTTGACATGCAATAATATAAACCTTCATTTGACCACTTTTATAACTACGAAACTAACAAGCTGGTAGCAGTAGGCCTCCTGTAAGCGAATCGAAAGAACACACACAGGGCATGTTTGTGTCCGTTTGTTTAACTTCAAACGAATAAACGATTAGACATGAACAGTTAAAAGAACAGGGTTTTCTTGTTCATGCTCGTTTATGTTCGCTCATTAATATCATAAACAAACGGTTCACGAACATAAATGAACGAATGTAACTGAACATAGATGCACAAATATAAACAACATAACTAAAAACCACCAATCAAAAACATGAATATCAATCTGTTTGGCCTAAAAAAATAATAAACTAAATTAATAGTAACGGGCCTAACAATTTAAATGTATACATAAAGGGACAACCTTAAATAATCATAAACGAACGAACGAGCATGTGTTCATGTTCGTTTGTTTATTAAATAAACGAACATACACAAAACTCCCGCCGGTTCGTTTACAAGCCCAAGCAGCAGGAATAAACAAATCTCACCGGTTGTTTTTGTCTGTTTGACCTCCAAGAATGATCTTTCCAGAAATCTTATCATCATCCAACATCTTTTTCAACCGAGCAAAGTGATTTTCATGCCCAACTCGAGATATATCTGGTGAGTTCATAGGATCATCCCCAAAAAACTTTTTCACATTATGTTTGAAAGCGTCTATCTGCAGAATGACATTATCACCAGATTAACTAAGATTTGTTTCTAAATTATAATTTGAAGCGTTAAAGAAAGGTATGTACCAAGACGGGAGCATATTGTTTTGTTGTTATTATGTAATCAGGACCGACACAAGCTTGTCCATTGTTGCATCCCCACTTACCTGCAACTATACGCTTCGCTGTCACCTATATTATGCAGATAACAAGTCAAGACAGAAGAAAGTAGATGCCATGTGGGATAGAACTGTATAGGAGGTGGCAAAATGGCTCACTCGTCAAAAGGAGTGTTTTCGTTACGGGTCAAAACAGATTGGGTTGACCTAAAACACTCATGCCCAAATTTTTTTATACATAGTTACAGTGTCATATATAATTACTAAGATTATATTATTTCAATAATAATCTAACTTTGAATGATGTGATTTAGGATAAATGCACATAATACACTCTGGGGGACTTTAAACACATTTGACCTCTTTGATTACTTGTTTGTCCTGTTAAAAATAAAACATAACCTGGATCAACCCGTTCACAAGTTAACAGGTCCAAATTGCCAGCTGGACTATACAAGCATACGAGTTTGCACGTAAAGAAGAAAGCTCCTTACTGCTAAGTCAATGTTTGAATCAACCAAAACGGGAGATTTGCCTCCAAGTTCTAAAACGACAGGTGTCAGATTCTTGGCAGCAGCAGCCATGACAACTCGTGCCACTAGCCCATTTCCTACAAGGTCGCATTTTTTTTGCTTATTTAAATATAATCATGGTTTTAACAGCAGTTGTCATTGATTAAAATGTATTGAGATCAGTTCATTTCAGTAAACGGCAAAATTACAAGAAAAACATAAGAAAATCTAGTCTTGTCTATATTTAAAATCTAAGAAACAAAGAAAGACCTGTATAGAATATTTTATCCCACTTTTGCTCCAAAAGCGCAGTTGTTTCAGGGACAGCACCTTCAACAACTTTTATCGCTGACTTGTCCAGATAATTTCCTAAAAGTTTTGCCAGCAATGATGACATGGCAGGAGCAAGTTCAGAAGGCTTCAAAACAACAGCATTCCCAGCTGCGATTGCTCCAATCACTGGATCCACAGATAACACTGTTTTTTTTTTGGTTGGGGGGGGGGGGGGGGTAAATGATTAGTAAACGAACATTGATATATATATTAACTCAGATATATTATTAACATACATAATGGATAGTTCCATGCTGAGATGACCAATACAACACCGAACGGTTCTGGAACTATTTCTGCCGAGGAAGGAAAAGTGCCTAAATTGGTTTTCGCCTGCAAAGAATCGTCAATAAATGTGCATTATGTATTTTCTTTAATCCATTTTACGCCTACATGGAAAGTATTATGTCCCACTTAAATTGTAAACACAATTACCTTTTCTGGTTTCATCCAATGTTTTAATTCCTTCAGGGCCAACTTGCATGAATTCTTTATCATAGCAATCTGCATTATAAAGCAATGGATGCAATTCAGTAGGATAAAATGGCCCGTCCAATAATATTCAATTAGCAATAATCAAAGAGCTACGAGACCAAACTTATGGGTTCTAAAAGAGACTGAAATGATATCTGATTGTTACAATTACAATGAAGGGGGCAACCTCAATATATAGAAAGAGAAGCCATAAACCATAGAAAACCTAACTTGGGCATACGGGTAATATACTAATAAACCTTAATAATAATGCATTAATAACTATAATTAACATGGGTGAGGAAAAAGTTGCATAACAATGAAGAAGCAATAAGCATTATAAAAAGCAACATATTAATGATCTAGGAAAAGATTCAACTTCATAAGTTTACGAATAAAATAATTACTCTAAAGTAATCACGTAATCTTTTTTAAAATACATGCCCACACACAAGTCAAATGAACTTTTATAGCCAACATAATTCAAAAATAAATTATGATTAATGCATGTTTTCCACCATTATACTTCTAGAACGAACGATTTTCAAAAGGTCCCCCTTAATGATGTAGACTGATAAAGATATAGAACAGATTGCACAATAGAATGAAATAAGGCTAACTATCATCACAGAATTGGGACTGAATATATTCAACAATGCAACTGCTAATGTAACCATTCCAACTATATTTGGTAGCCTCAATAACTTAAATGAGATCCTTCCTCTTTCTTCAACAAATGCGCACTAGCTATTTCGAAAACAATAAATTACTTCTGTTCAATAAAGAATTTTGAACATAAACGTTGCATCATAAATTCATAATCTCAACAATTTTATTAATTTTGCTAATACTGGATGGTTCGTGTCAATTCAAAAACCCTGGCAGTTAAATCACAAACAATCTGCAAATTGGCTATACTAGCTAATTCGAAAACAAGAAATTACTTCTGTTCAATAAAGAATTTAAAACATTGCATCATAAATTCACAATCACAACAAACTTGTTAATTTTGCTAAAATTAGATGTTTCGCGTCAATTCAAAAAACCTGATTGAAGAGGTAGGTCCCAGCAGAGCCCAGTTGGACACGCAAGACTCACCTTGAAGAGGGACGTCTGCGCAGTTGGACCCGCAAGACTCACCTTAAAGAGGGACGTCTGCGCAAAGACCAACTGGATCCGCATGACCCACCATGCTCAGAGAGATGACGTCCTTACGCGCAGTACGCAAGCTGTTCCCGCAGGAAAAGCCTCCCAATGGTGACGTACCCCGCCTGTTCCCGCAGCTGCGGATACTAGCCATCAGGGAAGGCTACCCGCACTAACAGCAAGGCTACACGCACAAGGCACTAACTCTCAAATAATTCAGTAATGTCACCTGAAGAAGGAATGAGCAAGCCGGGAATACTCCCGCCCAAAGCCGGGAATACTCCCGCCCAAATGAGCCAGTCTGTACGCTACTGGAGGATCTTTTGTACTATACCTGCCAAGGTATGGACAAAAGATCCGACCAAAGCAACGACAGCTCACTGACAACAGTACGACGAGGAGCACGCTCCAGTACTTAATGTCACTATCAGCCGCTGCCTACTCACCAACCCCTGTCGTGGCACGTACATAGCCTGCAGTTGGTGGGAAAGGAATAGTACACAGCCGGCCATGTCACTATCAGCCGCTGCCTACCCACCAACCACCAGCATGGCACGTGCGTAGCCCACAGTTGGTAGAAAAGGAATATTATACAGCTGGCTGTACCTGCTTGAAAACCTACCTTCGGCTATAAATACTCCAACACCTTGGAACGGTATCATTATCTTATATCTCCATATATTATCTGATATCTGCTCAAGCAATTTCTCTTAATATACACTTATATTCAAGAGCAATCTAGTCTGATTCTCACGCCGGAGGGTGGTCACAAGGAGGTACCCCCCCCTCTTAGTGACGAGCTCACGGTGTCTGTTTTGCAGGTCATCAGAAGAACAACCATCTTTGCCAGACCTAACCCTCGTGGGAAACATCTACTTAACCCCCAGATTATCCGTAATCTGCCGGGGTCACTTAGTGTTTCTTCATTGGCGCCATCCGTGCATAAAAGCTAGAACTTATTCTTTTTCAGTTTTTTCAAAACTTCTGGAAAGATGGTTAACGTTACTCCGGTCCCAATGCCAGCGAGTGACCAAGAAACCCCGGTAACTAAAACCCCAGCTACTGGGGGGAACACCGGCGAGTACACAAATTTTACGAACACTACCCCGGTTACCCAAGCCGGGGCAAGTGCAGTAAATTTTACGAACACTACCCCGGTTACCCAAGCCGGGGCAAGTGCAGTAAACAATCCTTCACTGGGATTCACCGATACCCAGTTGGAGAAACAACAGACGAGACTCCCCCGCCAAACACTTGATCAAGTTAAAGCGTGGGCAGAAGCACGTCAGAGGGAATTCCAAGCTGAGTTGGATGAACGATTGGAAATCTCTCCAATCTGCGCTAGGAACTCGCTTGGACATGAGTACGGCATATCATCCTCAGACTGACGGTCAGTCTGAGCGAACTATTCAAACTCTTGAGGATATGCTCCGATCTTGTGTTCTTGATTTTGGAGGTAATTGGGATTCACACCTGCCTTTGATCGAGTTTTCTTATAACAACAGCTATCATTCCAGTATCGGTATGGCCCCATTTGAAGCACTTTACGGTCGTAAATGCCGCTCCCCGATCTGTTGGAGCGAAGTGGGTGAAACTCAAATCACAGGACCCGAACTTGTTCAAGAGACAACCGATAAAATCGCCAAGATCCGTGATCATTTGCTGACTGCCAGAAGCCGACAGAATTCGGAAGCACTCGACAACAGCTCAACATGAGCAATGAGTGCGAATGCTGGGACGATGATCGGGAGGAGTCCGACAGCGACGCAAACCCTCGTCATAGAACGAAAGGGAAGCGCAAAGAAACGGACTTCCAACCGAGAAGGAATTTTGGAGAAACCTTCAAACCAAAAAACGCGGGACGAAACCCACGTGACTTCTCCAAAACCTTTAGACCAACTGCTGCAAATGCGGGAACGTCCAAATTTGCAAGGGACATTGCGGAAGCAATTGCCCCGAGAAGTGCCAAACAAATGTCCAATATAGGCACATGATGGTATATCTGACCCAGACGATCATTTGAACAGATTCATAGCGGGGGCAACCGTCAGCAATTGGACGGAACCCACGTGGTGTTACATGTTCCAAATGACGCTTGTTGGGGCAGCCAGAGCGTGGTTCGACCATCTACCGGTCTACCACATCTACGATTGGGCAGACTTCCAGCAGAAGTTCAGCCAACACTTTAGCCAACAACGAAAGTATACCGAAGAGCAATGGACGATCCTCAACTGCATCCGAGAAGAAGATGAGTCTTTACTAGACTTCATCACGCGCTTCAATTCAAAGAAACTGAGTCTGGGCACCATAAGCGAAGATCTTGTTCGCGCAGCTTTCATCCAAGGCGCCGAATACCCAGAGCTTATCCGCACATTGACGGGTAAAGACGGCATGCCATCCACATGGGATGCCATCATGACAACAGCTAAACGCTTCGCGGAAACGGAAAAGCAACTGGGTAGAGATCTTCCCCAGAGCACAAACCTCTACACTCAGAAAACAAGAGAAAACAACGTCATTACCGCCCGACTAAACAAAAAGAGGAAGCTAGGCATTTGGCAGTCAAGGGTAAACTTTGACACCTCATCCGGCTCACACCCTCGGTTAGGCGGAAGGGATAACATGCAGTTTTCGAACCGGAACTCCAGATGGACGCCACTCACCAAAAGCATCACCGAGATATTCGCCACCGAGAGGCTCCAATTATCCGACAGCGTCCAAACTCTGATCAAAGCAAATCCTGTGACTTCCACAGGACAAAAGGCCACACCACCGAGGAATGCTTAGACTTGAAGGACGTCATCGAAGCATTTGTCAGAGATGGGAAACTCACGCACCTCGTGGCGCAATGAACGCTGAGCAGGCTAATGCGTGTAGAACCCCAGTTGGGGAAAACACGAATGAAACTGCAGCTTCAATGTTGGAGACTACATACTGCGTAAACAACGAGATTCCGAACCAGGTGCATATCGGCTCGAAAGGCTCGATGACACCCCCATCCCAAGAACATGGAAGGGAGCTCAATTACACAGGTTGCATGTAGATCAATTCCAAACTTGTAAAGAAAAGGCCCAGAGCCACTTCTTATGGAAATGATTCTCCTTATTACATTGACGCTGATGGTCTTACATTTATACTTATGAACTTTCCACACTGATATGCCGGTATTCACCGCATAAATAAGTGGGGAAGTCGTTGCGTGTGGACAGCGGCAAAACCCGCATAAACACAAAACGGCAAAAATTTCTAAGAGATGAGGACAACCTTCACGCAGGTCAGTTATAGGTAAAGTTTGGTCATCCCACTAAATGAAAGTGACGGTCCTACCCGCACAATCATGATAGAGGAAACTGAACATTAACCTATTGACAACCGCGCGTCGAAAGGTTTAACTTATTCAAAACACTGATGCCGGTATTCACCGCATAAATAAGTGGGGAAGTAAGTCGTTGCGTGTGGACGGCGGCAAAACCCGCATAAACACAAAAAACGGCAAAAAATTTCTAACGAAAACCTTCACGTAGGTCAGTTATAGGTAAAGGTTGGTCATCCCACTAAATGAAAGTGACGGTCCTACCCGCACAATCATGATAGAGGAAACTGAACACTAACCTATTGACAACCACGCGTCGAACGGTTAACTTATTCAAAACACTTGGAAAATTGCTAAGTTCAACTGAAGTATGCACGAGCGAATCATATATTGTTTGAGGCAAAACAAGTGCCAAATTAAATTATAATATGCATGAGCAAGTCATATAACGTTTATAAAGCAAGTCATCCAATGAAAGTGGCGGTCCTACCCGCACAAACATTTATATTTCATAAAAAAATTCAAACATTACAAGAATGGCCGGGTATCTACCCGCCTACAGAAATATAAATCTATCCTAACGGTGGGAAGGGATCTCAAGGTTCAAACTTCAGGACCACTCCCTCCAAACCCACTCGAACCCGCACCATCAGTTGGCTGTAGCGGTTCAAGGAAAGTCTTGAGAATGGTTAGCCCATCATCAGCAGCAGCAATTTCGTTCACCTTCTCCACCACTGGATGCGGGAAGACAGCATACTGGTTCACTGCTTGGTCATAGGCAGCTTCAGTGTCCACGTCATAAAGAGGGAAGTTGGAAGGCGGGATGCCCTTCTCAACAAACCCCAGACCAAGCAGGAAACCAGCATTTTCCCCATCCTCATGGGAAGCGTTGAGGGCTGCGCTCATGACATCGTCATAAGATGTGTTCGTGAAGATCCGATGCACAACCTACAAAAAGAAAAAAAAATATATCAAAAACTTTTCTAAGTATAAAGAAAATCGTAAAGACATTATGAAGCTACGCATACCTGCGACAACGCTTCTCGTAGAAGCCATTCCTTGGTGATCAGAGTTTCCTGGAGGGCAGCTTGAGCTTGGTCACGGGCGCGTTCAGCTTCACTTTTGTTAAGGTTGGCAAGCAACACTTCCTTAGCAGCAGCCTCTTCAACGCCCTTCAGCTTACGCTCAGTGTGGTCAAGCATACCCCTCTGGTCCAAGATCTCTTGGAGCTTCTTGGCGTCTTCCATGGCCAAGGCATCATGAGCCTGCTGGAGCCTCTCTAGTTTGGCTTTAAGCTCCTCATTCTCGGCGCGCAGAGGCTCAGCAACAGCTTCAGCTTTGGTGGCCCTCTCGGTCGCATTCCGCGCAGTTTCCTTAGCCAACCTAAGCTATTCGTTAACAGCTTGGGTAGCCTTGGAACGGGCCTCGAGCCGGGCCTGAACTTCAACCTCGAGGGCCTTGAAGGCCTTTTCCTTCTCCGAAGCAATGGCGGAAAGTCTCCTGTTCTCCTCCCGGATAGCCCGTGCCTGGGCCACTTCCTGGCTACGCGCTGCCTTTAACTTGTCGTTTTCACGACAAAGCAACTCGACGCGCGGCTGCATCCGGGCAAGGAGAATCCGAAGCTCGTTCGTCAACCTACCCTCCTGGTAGCTAGACATAGCTTCCCCCAACGCACCACTTGGGGCTGCGTGACGCGCCCACTCGACGCAGTCCACAGCCGTCCGAAGGGTTGTTCCCCGGCGGATGTTCCACCTCGGAACATACACCTCATTGGAATCCGAAACTGCAAAAACAAAAAGCAGTTAGGAAAAGATGATTAAAAAATAGGCCAAAATAACCCTACGCACCTGTAGGGTTGACAACAGGCCGGTAGCCGCCAAACCCATCACCCGAACCTAAGGGATATCCATCCAATAGGTCAGGCAGATGGGAAGGAGGCAGAGATTGGCTAGAAGCCCCAACGCCGAACATACCTGATGAACCGGCCGGGGGCACGGTTGAAGCCGCCGCGGTAGAGACCATCGGAGGTGAACTCACTGGAGGTGAACTCACAACCGTGGCCGCCGCTGCGGAGGAGCCCGCAGAAAAAATCACCGCCGGCTCAGTGAAGGATGCAGTAAAGATGGCACTGACAGCCGGCGGAGATGACGTCACAATTGGAACAGTTGCCTCAACGAGATGAGCAACTGAACCAACACTGCAAACAGGCGCAGCTGCCTGGGTCATCACCTCGGGTAGGTTGACCAAACCTACCTTCGTGGGTCCATAACTGCTCCTTCCCGCATCACTTTGGAATGTGGTTACATCCACGCCTGCATGAAAACAAGATATTAAAAACAATGGCGAAAAGAATTGCGGGTAAGATAAATAAAAAGTACTTACGAGTTTTCTTAATCTTGAAGGTTCTGACGGGCGGGGACGAACCCGATGGAACTGGCCTCTTCACGCCAGTCACCGTCGTAGAACTTGGTCGCACGGAGGTGGCAGCTGTCTCAACCTCTGAGACAGTTGTCTCACCACCACCAGGGTTCCCCGCCGCCTCCTCACTTTCGGTCTTCGAGTCAGACCGGTTCCCCTGATCGGCAGTGGAGGCAACCTTCGCCTTGCCCTTCACGCCGGCAGCATTCTTCTTCCTCACGAAGAAAGGACCGTCTGCGGATTCCTCATCAGAAGATGACAAAATTAGAGAAACTCCAGCAGAGGTTTGAGCATGAAGAGGGCGAGGGTTAATGAAACCCTTACCTGGCCGCGTGGCGCTCAGAATTTCGTGGCCTGGCGGGTAGACCTCCACAAACCGATCCGTCGTTTGCTCCAAGATGGGCAACTCGTTCTCGTCGAGAGCACGAGTACCCAACCGAGCGGGACCACCGCTCTCACACGGTTGCAGAAGCGACTGCAAATTGTTCCCCTCTGAAAATAAACAGAAAAGTAGTTAGAAGAAAAACCCTAAATCAGCAAAAAGAGATGGAGCATACCATATGGAATAGAATTCGAACCGTATTCAAGAACGATGGGATTCTGTGGCGCCTCTGCCCCAGCATCCTTCCATACCCGGCTCATCCCAAGCATCACCATCCCAGACTCCGCAAAGCGATAAACCGGAGTCTGGATCCGGGAGATCTTGGTAAACCATTCCGCCTCCTGGTAGTTGGAGGCGTGAAGGTTCGGGAGTGCTCTCCCGTTCTTGAATGTCATCGCTATGGGGACGACACGGGCAGAGATATAGAAAACTCCCGCTTCCAAGACCGAAGACTGCGCTCGGTAGCACAGATCTTCAAACCCTTGATCCAAGTAATCAGGGTATACCAGCCCTGGATGCACCTCCAGGAGTAGAAGGTCATCAGGCGGTCGACGCGAGGCTCAACGCCCAGAATGTGGCACACCCATTCAAAGTGGCGAACCTTTGCGATCGCCATCGGGTGCACCTCCGTCAAATGTACACCGTGTTTCTCCAGAACACGGTACACAAACTTCGTCAATTGGAACCTGAGATTCCCATAGATGAAGAATGCAGCATACACCCCTATCTTGCCCTTGGGGGCATCGTACACCGTCTGGTGAGGCTCAGGAAACTCAGGCTCGAAAGGCTCGAGCATGAAATTCTTGACGATGTAGTGATACAGGTCGACGGAAAGAGCACACTGGCACTCGCCAGCAGTACTCTTATCGTCTTTGTCAGATGCTGACATTGGGTTCTCCGTGTACACGTCAGACTCCTCGGCAGTAGCCTCAGGATCATGAGTAGAAGACATCTTGGAGGTATGAAAGAACGATTTCAGGAGAATGCTCGACGGAAAAGTTAGAGTATTCGCCGGAAATCGCTTAGAAGAAGAAGTGAAACTGTGAGTTGAGATGCATCCTCTCCTCCCTTTATATACTCATCGCAATGAATGCGATGAATTTAATGCGGAGAGAGGAAGCGCATGTGCAATGAAACTATGACAAGTGGAAAGAGCACGCAGGCAACAGCTGTTGACAGGACGCGTGCCGTAAACTTCGCGCCCACGCGCCCGAAAACTCACGCCCACGCGCCTGAAAAAGCGTCTGGAATGACCATATACGGTCACGTCACCATAACTTCATGCACGTCCTGAAACTGTCAGAAGAAACCATCACACCACGCTGACGTCCCTTCAACAGTTGGACTGTTCTTATCCTTTCACCAACTCTTCGAATTTCAAAAAGATTCAAAAATAAGAGGGAATACACCCCCTTACCTTGGCAACCAAGTAACTATAAGACGGGTGCGGGTACAGTGTCAAGGCAAAACCCTTTACATACTTAGCACCCGCAGGGAATTGAAACCAAGAATACCTTGGCAACCAAGTAACTATAAGACGGGTGCGGGTACAGTGTCAAGGCAAAACCCTTCACATACTTAGCACCCGCAGGGAATTGAAGCCAAGAATACCTTGGAAGTAAAGTAACTATAAGACGAGTGCGGGTACAGTGTCAAGGCGAAACCCTTCACATACTTAGCACTCGCAGGGAATTGAAACCAAGAAGGATCTTCTGGGCCATGCTTGTGGAAAGGGATATAACATCCCCGCATAGCGGGAACATTGAGAACTAGATTGTTTGATGCTCCAAGATGGAATTGGTTGTTTAAACATAATTGATCACTATGTCTAAAACTACCAAAACCTCGTGGAGAACCTATACAACTAAAACTCAACGCTCCTGACTTGCGAGGAGGTTACACACCTACCCACATCATACCCAAAGATCAAGCAGAAAAGTGGGAAATTCTGCGTGACATTAGGAAACCCGCGGGAAGAATCCCCGCGGAGAACCTTAAGACTAAACCCTTTTCAAAACCCTTTGCTTAAGTCCAAAAGTTCACCTCACTTATTAACAATTCATGAGAAGAACATTGGACTGGGGGACTTGAAGAGGTAGGTCCCAGCAGAGCCCAGTTGGACCCGCAAGACTCACCTTGAAGAGGGACGTCTGCGCAGTTGGACCCGCAAGACTCACCTTAAAGAGGGACGTCTGTGCAAAGACCAACTGGATCCGCAGAACCCACCATGCTCAGAGAGATGACGTCCTTACGCGCAGTACGCAAGCTGTTCCCGCAGGAAAAGCCTCCCAATGGTGACGTACCCCGCCTGTTCCCGCAGCTGCGGATACTAGCCATCAGGGAAGGCTACCCGCACTAACAACAAGGCTACACGCACAAGGCACTAACTCTCAAATAATTCAGTAATGTCACCTGAAGAAGGAATGAGCAAGCCGGGAATACTCCCGCCCAAAGCCGGGAATACTCCCGCCCAAATGAGCCAGTCCGTACGCTACTGGAGGATCTTTTGTACTATACCTGCCAAGGTATGGACAAAAGATCTGACCAAAGCAACGACAGCTCACTGACAACAGTACGACGAGGAGCACGCTCCAGTACTTAATGTCACTATCAGCCGCTGCCTACTCACCAACCCCTGTCGTGGCACGTACATAGCCTGCAGTTGGTGGGAAAGGAATAGTACACAGCCGGCCATGTCACTATCAGCCGCTGCCTACCCACCAACCACCAGCATGGCACGTGCGTAGCCCACAGTTGGTAGAAAAGGAATATTATACAGCTGGCTGTACCTGCTTGAAAACCTACATTCGGCTATAAATACTCCAACACCTTGGAACGGTATCATTATCTTATATCTCCATATATTATCTGATATCTGCTCTAGCAATTTCTCTTAATATACACTTATATTCAAGAGCAATCTAGTCTGATTCTCACGCCGGAGGGTGGTCACAAGGAGGTACCCCCCCTTCTCAGTGACGAGCTCACGGTGTCTGTTTTGCAGGTCATCAGAAGAACAACCATCTTTGCCAGACCTAACCCTCGTGGGAAATATCTACTTAACCCCCAGATTATCCGTAATCTGCCGGGGTCACTTAATGTTTCTTCACTGGTTATTTTTTAAATCACAAACAATCTGCAACTTTTGGCTATACTATTACTAGCTAATGCGAAAACAAGAAATTATTTGTGTTCAATAGAGAATTTTGAACATAAATATAATAAATTCATAGTCTCAACAAACTTATTAACTTTGCTAAAATTAGAGGTTTCGTGTCAGTTCAAAAAACCTCACTGTTTGTTAAATCACAAACAATCTGCAAATTCTAGCTGCACAAAAGTACTACCACAAAAGGAAAGACAAAAGCATTCATCAGTATAGAAAACTTAAAAAAAATAAGAAAGAAAAGCATTTAATGCATTCTCAACATATAAAAATGAAACAATTAATATCTTAGGCTGAGGGGTGTGGGGCTTCAGCGGGGGCGCGAGAGCCCCTCTGCTCGCGCCCCCAGGCGCGAGCACCACACCACCGAGGCGCGAGAGGGGCGCGAGAGGGGCGCGAGCGCGAAAAACAAGGCGGGCGCAAGCCTGCTAGCGGGAGGCATATGGCGTAAAGGGTCTTTGGGAGACGTGAAAGAGCCGTTGGACCATTTAATTGAGCCGTTGGGCTCATAATTTAATAAAAAAAAAGTTTTTTCTTCCTATATATAACCAATTTCATATAAATCAATTACCACAACTTCAAAAAAAAACCCAAAATCAACCCATCTTCCCAATTTTTTTTTAAAAATAATGTCGTCGTACTCGTCTGATTCCGACTCCTCCGAAGAGGATGATTTGCTTCTTCATGTAGGGGGAGTTTTGATCAAGAGCCGTGAGATACACGGGAAGCTTCGACATGAGTTGGTTGAACATTTGTGGGCAAGGCGACCCGATGATCTTGTATTAGATTAGTGTTATTATTAAGTATTATTGTTTGTTTAATTTTTAGTATGTTTTTTTTGTAATTTGAATTTTAAAAAAAATGTGTGTTTTTTTTAATAATTTATGAGTTTTTTTAATAATACGTTTTTTGAATATATTTATAAAAAAATAAAAAAAAATCCGCTGGAGCCCCTGCTCGCGCCCCTCCACACCAGGGCCAGGGGCTCCAGCGGGGGCTCCAACACCCATCTTATCCAGTTTCTCTCTCTGCCACACGTCATAATATTATTGGCTGGAGCCCCCACTCGCGCCCCCGTTAGAGCCCCCCACACCCCTCAGCCTTAAGGAAACACAACATCAGTGTTGTGACGTTGTCCGTACATCATTTCCCTTCACAACATTCTGTCAACGCCATTTTTATACACCTGAATAAAACTGCTGAGTTCAGGAAATTAGGTAGAATAGAAATTTACGTCAAACTTTGATAATCAAAAGCCTGTGTCCGCCTGTACGGACACACACACACCGATCATCATAACAAATTGATCACACAGACAGATTATTAATTATATAACAGATTTACAAGTTCATAACAACATATAATTACTAAATTAAAACTAATCAATAATTATTATATACATGCTATATCTAATCTAATGAATAATTAATATGAAATAAAATCTAATTGAATAGAAAATGAACCTCATGAATGTAAGCCTCCATCTCATGCTTGCCTAGGTCAGAAAACAGAGCATCGCAAATCTGCTTATCGTTCTCGTCCAGCATCTTCAACAAGCTCTTCAACTGCGACAATCTCCACTCGTAACTCTTCGTTTTTCCGGCGAGAAACGTGCTTCGCAAGTCATTAACCAGACACTTGGCAGCGTCGGAATCAAAAACCGCCGTTGCCGTTGAATCCTTGACTTGTAGTTCGTCAGACGCCATTGTTATCGGCGGAGATATCAATCAATCTGTAGAGTAAATAATAATAATAATCGGAAATCGGATATTATGTTATTATATAGGGAGGAGAGTGACGTGACGTAACGTGATGTGATGACTGTATAGTAGTTTTAGTTTTAGTTTGTTTACCTGTAAATAGAAGAGTGAGTAGGAAGATAAGTCTACGGACTTTATCGTGGACTAACCAGCATAGGATAATTATAATAATGAAAGTTGTTTTTCTATATATATTATAACGCCTGCTTACCATGTTTGTGGATTTTAGTGGTGAGATAGTCAAAAGTAAATAGGTACTTTTGTGTTATAGGGAAAAAAACCAATTAATTTTGATTTGATCTTCTGAGTTAGAAATTCTTTTCAATAAATAAAAGTTTTAAATGTAAAGTAAAAAGGCAACTATACTAAGAAAACAATTTATATTCAAGAATAAAAGTTTGGTCAAAATGTTCTTTTTTAAAAATCTGTTATAAAAGCGGTCATGTTGAAAAAGGATAACGCGTAGCCTTAGACCATTTTAAAATAAGTTTATATTTTAAGTGTCTCAATCTCATGTCCATACCAAAAAAAATTTAAAATAATAATAATAATAATAATAATAATAATAATGTGCCCAAAAGCATATTGAAGCGAGGTTTATATTAATTGGAAGCATAAAAACGAGTACCGATACATGTATTGTTAATATCGCTAGTGGCAATGATGCTGTTCGGTTGGTACCGAACCTCGTACAACTTGTATTATAAAAAAACTCTAGTTTGAATACAACTTCATTTTCAACAAAAGTTACACCGGATCCTAACGACCTCTTCTTTTAATATACATAATAACAATAATTTAACGTTTATATACTCGATTGCAAAATTTATGATAAAATTTTGAAATTGCGAAATGAAGCTGAGCAGGTGCAACATCTAAAGTGAAGATATTGGTGCAATCGAAAGGGTTTCATATTAGAGTGAATAACGTATGATGGAAGACGACGACGATGATGGAAGAGGTTGGTGGCGATGGTGTGGGGATGGGAGGCGGTGGTGGCCATCGACAGTGGAGGAATGTGAGATGTTGAACGGTGATGTTAGGCGATTAGGGTTATATAACCTGCAGCATCGTTAGCTAAATTCTCACTCAACTGATTACATAATTGTTTAATTCAATGGACTCCATATTAATTGCAATTTAAGGTTACCGGAGAGTTGGATTTAACCATCACCTAAGATGAACTCGAAGGTCACCGCCGATGATCTTCATTAAATTTAGTGGCGTTTTGTAAAAAATATATTTTTTTGAACAATAGATTTCATTAAACCATCATCTAGAAGATGAAAAAATTGCAGAATAAGAAACATGCGAAAGCAAATCAATGCTTCAAAAGGAGCCACCAATGATGGTCGTGTGCTCTCTTAAACAAAACAATAATGAACCAATTGCACACTAACTCGTATCTATTATAATAAAAGAAAATAACTGAGGACATATGTCACTTAAAGATTCATTTATAGCATAAATTTTTTCGCTCAAACTATTATTCTATTTTTATGTAAAGGGTATTTACGTCAGTGTAATCAAAACATATTAATATCAGTTAATATACAAAGAAAGACAAAAATGAGAAGTATGAGAACAATTTGTAACCACACGATAAACCCTTTAAATATAAATTCAAAAAAAATAATTAAAAAATCATATCTCAAAATATAAATAAAAAACAAAAAATCAAAAAACTAAAATGTTTCCGCTATAATTCTCATTCAAAAAAAATTAAAAAAAATTGACGAAAAGACACAATGCCGAGATTAAAGACACAATGACGAAAATGAACAAAAGACACAATTATAGCTAAAAAATACACAATAGATCACAAAATATAACACAATGATGAACAAAATATAGCACAATATTGAATAATATAACACAATATAAAGAACAAAAAGACATAATGTCAAGGAAAAAAACACAATCAATGACGAAAATAAACACAAAACACATGATAAACAAAAAGACACAACGACTTTTTTCGCTTACCATTGTGTTTTTTTTATGAGAACGAGAAAGACGGTGGAAACATTTTTGTAGTTTTACTTTTTTTGTTTTTTTATTAAATTTTGAGTATGGTTTATTTATTTATTTATTTTTTAAATTTTTTCTAAGAGATTTTTTTGTGTGGCTACAAATCATTCTCATCTTTCTAATTTTTGTTACTCTTTGTAGGATAACTTGACCCTTCATTCTTTAATCAAATAATTAATTGCCTAAATTTAGGGATTAAAATATGTGGGTATTTATATTAATATAATAAAAAAATATTTATATCTTTAATAAAATCAAATTTACCCTCATTTTATTAAATCAATTTACATTCTTTTGAGTGTAGTAGATGAATGTGGTAAAATTCAATAAACGATATTTAAACATCTAAGATGATAAAGACAAGAAGAAATTATGAATGAATGTCCATTTTATTCTCACGTATTCTTTCAATCTATATGGATCCATGAAGTTTACATCTATCTCTTTTGAAACGGTAATACAAAAGCGTGTATAATTTATATATGATATTCTTTTTTTATGTCATTCATAATGAAGCATCTTATCGTCTTTTATTAGAATTCGTTATTCCTTTAAAATTATAATTACAACCTATAAAATCACTAGGTGCATCATACTCGTGATTATGAATTAATTGCGTAACAATACACAACGTATTCGTATGAATATTACATTAGAGAATATAATTTGAGCTTATAAACCATTCAATTTAATAAAATATAGGTTATTTTTTAATTTAATTATTTAATTTCTATATCTTACTTGTATTTTTTTAAACATCTCGTGTATCACACGGGTTTTAAATCTAGTTGCTTTATATAAGACTAAATCTTTGTTGTGACATTCGTCAATTTGGGGTCCTATTTGTATTCGTTTGTGTATTCGTTTATCATGTAAACCGACCCGATCTATATCCTGAGCGTTTCAAACATATAAAATATTGGATTTTTATGTTACTAAATCATTCTCATTTGTTTAATTTGAAAAACCTCTTTTACGGATTCGAAAACGCCTTTAAAACAAGCAAATTACATCAAAAACGAACTTCCGGAACGCGTAACGAACCACACAAGACGAGCTGGACCAAACCACCCCACCCTAGGCGTTCCGCGTGGCCAGGGCAGAGAGGCATGGTCGCGCGGCGCCCAGTGGTATTTGCACATGCTACGGTTTTCTTTTGTTGTTTTGTGCTTTGCTTGTTTGTTTAACCAATCTTTTACATGCAAATATGAAAGAGAACCTTGCAAAGAAGCTTTGACCCTTACCCTATATATACACACCCATATCCTTCATTTTTACACTTTCTACATCTCCAAAAACTCTCTAAAACATCAAAGATCCAAAGTTGTTTATTTATATGTTCTTGAAGGTTTGACTTCCAAAAGTCAAACTTAGTTTAATCTTTCATTCTAATTAGCTTATGTAGTCTTACTAATACTTGTTTATGATGACACAACATATATATAATATAATACCCCTTTTTACCTTTGGTAGTTACTTCTCCGATTCCGGTCGGTGAGGTTTCGGACCTTGTAAGGCAAGGCTTCATGGAGGATTTCGTGTCCTTGATATATATATACTTATATAACTTGTTTATACATTTATTAATCTTTCTTAAAATCTGCTCATTTTAGTTTGTTTGTCACATTTACAAGTCTTAGGTATGTGGAGACCATCTATGAACTCGTTGAGAGATGGAAACCGAACTTTTGTTTAAAAGACTTGGTGTTGACTTTTTGGTTGTAAAACTTAAATATTTTCATCTGTATATTATTATACAAGATCTATGATATTTGGGCATGTGGAAACCATCTATGAACTTGTTGTGAGATGGAAACCGAACCGGTCCAATTTTTACTCGCTTAAGACACACAAGTGTGTTTTTAGCTATCAAGACTTGTATATTTCTTTAAAAATAGTTTACAAACTGATTTTAATTATTTTCTTAAGTACTTGGAATTGTTGGATCCAACTTGATCTCATAACATAGTTTGGACCGACAAAACCGAACACTCATTTAACGTGCGTTGTTAGTTCTAAAACAATAGAACTACATACTTGGTTAAGTCTTAATAAGTTTTATTGAGTTACCTCATAACATTCATTATTTTGGAAAGTTGACTTTGGGTTTGACCAATTATCAAGACACGAACCAACAACCCGAAACACTCGTTAAGACCCGTTTTAGTATCTTTATCCCAAAGGAACTTGCATTTTTACATTTCTCCCACCTTATTACTTAACATAGGTTAAGTAAATATTAAGGTTAGATACTTTAACTCGGTTTCGAGCAAGCTTACATTTTAAAGAACTATTGTTACAATTTATTAAATATTTACATTTTTAAACCTTGAACTTTAATTGTTTACATTTCTCAACATTTATTTCATTTAAAGACCTTCAAGACAACCCTTTTAATTCAAGACTCCCTTTCACCTAGACTTTGCCCGTTAAACCTCATCCTTCCGGTTACTCGCCATTTTTACCAAATCAAGTTTATAGCTTGAACGTGAGTACTTTCATACTCCGTTTTCCATCTTTTGTTTTGGGGTGACATTTCATACTTATTCAACTAAATGCTTTATACTTGAAACTTAACCCACAAACATTATTGTATACTTTACTTAAATAATTGCTCGATTTGGTGTTCTATGATTATATGCCTATGTGTTTATCGCTTTTGGCTGGTGGAACTATAAAATCCTAGAGTATTTGGCATCCCTTTATAGCAAGGTGTCGTTAACGTAATGCAATTAACGATAATTATAAAATCCTAGACTATTTGGCATCCCCTTATAGCTAGGTGTCGCTAACGTAATTCTATTAGCGATATCTATTTATCCAAGTTATTGATTTTATTTATTGTTTCGTATACAAGTTTTGTGGCTTTTTATCACTGTCACACCCCGACTTAGGGCCTAGGCGTGTGACCACAAGTTGGTACCTGTTTTGTAAATATATCAGAGTTTATGGGTTAATTTTAGCGGAAGACTTTAGGTTGAATTTAATATTAATTTACATTGAAAATTTACTCGGGAATTGAATACCCGAGTATTGGTTTACAAAAGATATGTTTTCATATTACAAGGATTATATATAAAAAACTGAGTCATCTTGTACGCGCTTCTATCTTCATTAAGACTCCAATCCTTGCTAATGCTACCTATACTTAATTACCTGCAATGGGTTGGAAAAATACGTCAACTATATGCTGGTGAATACGTATGACTCAATAAAACATTTTGAATGACGTTTACAATACAAATGTAGTTTTCTTGACAATCTCAGCGGAAATATTTCTACTTCCGGTATATGTACCACTGCCTTACACACACAACGGTATTCCCCGAGCCAAACGGCCCTGAACTGAGAACTGGTCATGACCGTTTAAGCTCGCGGCTTCATTGCCTTTGATTGATTGATTGAGCTTTAACAATTATGTTTGGATCTAGACACATGCGTATTCGGTCTGAGTTGATTTTATTCTCTACTTTGTATTATAACGTTTTAGAGATTACTCGATCTCATGTAGACATTGATTGACTCGTTAAGACAAACACCCGTTCGTCTTATTGAGTATAAATATGTTTTGTCTGATTGAAAAGGTTAACGTATTCACCTGTACCGTCAGTGTTGAAAACCTTGACTGATTGATTGATTGTGAATGATATTAACCTATACATAAATAGGTTTGTATGAATGCTTTTGAATGGTGTTTCTTGATTAAGCTAGGATTACTAAGCTTAACCTTGAAATCGTTTATCTTTGATTGTGAATGAAAACACTTAGTTTTATGTGACGTTTGATATAGTATGCTTTGGCCTAATAGGTTCTATCACGTTGGTAAGTTTCTCCAGGTAAGTAAACGGGTCCCTCGGTTGATTGGGATTTGTACGAATTACTTTTTCTTAGGCAAGAAACTTACTACTAGTGATATCCCCCTTCCAGTTACTACATGCTCGTCAAAATATATCTTTCGTTTAACATTACTTCATCAGGAAGTAACGTTTATGAAAACATAATTGTAAATGAATGTTTGTAAAATACGATCAAGGTTAAAGGCCATAACCTCGATTGATAGTCTAAGCTATAATTCAAATAACTTAAACATAACTCCTATCTTAGATTGGTTGCTTAGAATGATAAGAAGATAAGGAAAGACTTGATCTACTCGCTTATGTGATTGCTAGCTTAATTCCAACTTTGTTTCTTGCATGAATTACGAGAAAACAGCACGTCGGCTTGCTACGGCAACATGGCACGTCTTTCGAGGCTATGTTTGTGAAAGTGAAGGTGTTTTTGGGATGATTTGAGCTCATGCCCGTCATCCCCGCTTTTATAGCCAAAATGTGTCCCCATCGCGGTACGCGATAGGTTCCTTGGGACCCGTCGCGTACCGCGGCGCCGCAAAATAGCGCCGCCTTATCTGGTTGTGACACGTGGCCTGTCACAACGTGCCACGTGTTGACACGTGGTTGGACACGTGTCCATGACTCAGCAACCCCATCGCGCTACGCGATGGGTTGAGTGTTACCCCGTCGCGTACCGTGAAGGGAGAAGATTTTCAGAATTTGCAGTTTAGCCCCTATACTTATAAAAGTTAGTATTTTAAGTTAAAACCTATAGGGTTTGAGACGCGGTGTTACAATCACTATGTATTTATATGCTCAAACTTATTAATTGATCATCAACCTTTGTGTTGACAAACTTTATTTTATGAAATGTTACACTTTTGACTTTTGTTGACTCGAGGACTTAACGAAAAACGTTACCAAGACTATTAGGATATTAGTAAAACGAACAATATAATTGTTACTTGTTTTCAATTTGTTTGTATGAACGAGATGTGTTGTTTATTGATTTATGAAATAAAATGAGATGATAAAATATTTTTACTTTAAATAGTGTCTTGTGTATTTGTCCAATCACGTTGCACCCGACATGTTCCGCCGCCTTTGGTCGGGATGTGACATTTGTATTAGGAAAAAGAAATAAATTTATTACTTATTTTAAAATGCTTTTTATGTAAGTTTAATCTGTAAATTAAATTCCCAGTTTGAAAACATTTTTAAATCCCGAACACTGTTTTACTTTATTGTTATGACATGGCCAGATTTTTTTTTAAGAAAATGAACATTTACCCAATAAAATTAGGACTTATGAGTAAGAAAAAAGTAACTATTCAATAAACACTTGGTAAATACTTTTTAAATGAAAGAGCGAATTTGAAGAAAGAAGGATCGATGTTGATGACGAGTTGTGATGGATAATGTCTACGGTCTTTATCATGATTGATTGACCACACCACTTCATATAAAAGTTCTTTTTGCATATTGTAACATCCATCGCCATTCGGTTGATGTCAATACAAAATAATGACATTAATGTAAGATAGTAATTGTTTTAGTACTTTTAACAAGGCATGTAGACTTTGGTTAATGTCAATACAATATGATGACATTAATGAAAGGTGTAGATCATACACCATCAACATGTTTTTTTTTTTTTGCTTTTTTTTGTGAGGGTGGTGTTGAGTGAAAGATACAAGCGGTACCATTTTGTCTCAGACGGTACTAATAAAAGGTCATTTGGATGGGAAAATTAAGCTGTCATCCCGAATTTAAATTTGTTCATAATATATATGTCCAATTTTGACCCATATATTCTACTAATTTGATCATTTCTCTGTATACTATTTCTATAATATGAACATTAGAATTTTTATTTTAAGATGACTGTAATGAGGTTGCTATGTATTATTGTTATTATAATTTATTATTATTCGGACAAAGGAACGAAAATCCAGGCTTAGAATGAGAGAAGTCAGAAGTGGTGTCGATTCAACTTTGTTAACTTTCCTTTTTAGGTTGAATTGGTTGTTTGGTGTTATAGCTGTTTATTTTTTTTCCTTGCATGTTTGGGTGTCTTACTCCTAGCAAGTTGTTCCTCTTTTGTTTGCTTGTTTTTTTTCTTTGATGTTGGCCTTTCAGAAAAAAAAAATATGCAAGGCCCTACACGGTTCGTGGAGCACCGTCGAATCATTGTAAACAATTACCTTTACGACATCTTAAATTAACAAATAACAATTATAAAGTTTGATTATAACCATGTGAATTCAACTTTGCTTTTAACCAAGTGAAAGTCAAAACGGATCAGAATGTTTTTTTTTTTCTTTTGGAATAAATTATTGTAGGTAATGCCAATCAAGTTCGGGCTTAGAGATTTCATTCGGGTCCATGATTTGCAAACGAGTCTAGTTTACAAAATAGAAGTTTGGTTTTATACATTTTCATTATAGGTTGATTTTGATACGTTACGAGTATTTTGGGAACTTACTAACAGGTCACTTTGACTTAATTTCAAGTTTCAGGTATTGGTCAAAACAAAAAGACCACGACCAAGGGTGGTGTACATGGTGATTATAATTAGATAAATAAGCAATTTGTTCATGTTATGTTATGTTAACAATGTAGTCGTCAAATGTGAATACTCTTTGTTGTTTATTCCTCTGTATGCTACTGATGGTCAAAACAAATTAGTGAAAAACAGTTTACCATTTGCTCTTATACTTTGGATTATAATGTTAAGTAGTTATTGACTTGTTGTTAACAGTTGAACCAATATGACCCTATTATAATTTTAGTAACGGTTCATAGCGGCTTAAGTTTCCCTATACTCTGGATTGTAATGCTAAATATGTATGTGAATTGTTGTTAATAGTTGGAGTAATATGTACCTCTTATACAAAGGCTTGATGTAGCTTCATTTGCAAGGTAACTTCATTTCGTTCCAACATAGTTTATAATTGGATTCCGTAACATCTTAGGTTATGCTTTAATCACTGGCTCAAAATAGGACATTACATAGTTATTAATCAATTAATGTGGTTTTAATTGCAAAGGTAAGCTTCATCTGTTTTTAATATTTTCTGGTGGTTTATCTCTTTTAACATATGTAAACTTAATTTTTCTGGTGGTTTATTCCATGACCGGTTTTGTGGAAACGTTTATTGTAACTTATTAAAAACCTATATTTTAATTTATTTTATATATATATATATATATATATATATATATATATTAGATTTTTAAACATATTATTAACTTTTTGGGTCAAGTTATTCTACAAATGGGAGACAAAAATAAGAAGGATAAGAATGATTTCTAACAAAAAAAAACCTTTAAAAAAATAATAAAAAATTAATAAAAATAACTCATAACTTAAATTTAATAACGAAAAATGAAAAAAAAAACGCTAAAAAGGTTTCCACCGTCTTCCTCGTTCACAAAAAAAAAGAAAAGAAAAAAAATTCGAAAAAGACAATGTTGAGGAAAAAACATCATTGTATCTTTTTATTTATCATTGTGTTGTATTTATTTTCGTTATTGATTATGTTTTTTTTCCTTAACATTGTGTTTTTTGTTCTTGATATTGTGTTATAATACTCACTATTGTGTTATATTTTGTTTGACATTGTGTTAAATTTTGTGACATATTGTGTCTTTTTTTGTTTACCATTGTGTTGTTTGTTCATTTTCGACATTATGTCATTTCGTCGTTTTTTTGGACTGGGAATGACGGGGAAAACATTTTGGTTTTTTAATTTTTTTTCAATTTTTATTTATATTTTGAGATATTTTTTGTTGAGGGGTTGTGGCAAAAAATTCATTTTCACACTTCTAATTTTTTGTAACATCCTAAAATTTATAATGTTGAATAAAGAAAGTTACGTTTAGTGATTTCCGCGTTATTAATTAATTAATATCGAGTAAAGAACGGATCATGAAGTTAGATTAATTGAGATGGGTTAAATGAGAATGGGCTTTAGGTCCATGGGCTTTAAGGGATATAAATATCCCCTAAACCAACCTAAAACCCTAAACCCTCATTTCATTTCCATCATAATCTCTACACACTCCAAAACACACACACACCACACACCGCCATATACGGCCGGCGGCCGAGGGAGAGAAACTAGCAAGATCCGAGAGAGAGTAAACGATTAGCTGTGATTAAACAAGTTAAACGAGATCCAAACGAGCACAAAAGGTATGTTCTTGACCTTTAAAGTTTATGTTTTATTGAATGTCCTTAAGCTTAAAGATCCAAGCTTTATAGTATATACGGGATATATATACGAACGAAATGGTTAGGGAACGTTAGTGGTTGATGTCGAACCATAACAAGGGTATTAAAATCGCCAAAATGCTTGATAAAAACCAAACCCGTAGCTGAACTGGGCAACTTCGCCTGCGAACTGGGCAACTTCGCCTGCAAACTGATAACTTCGCCTGCAAACTGGTAACTTCGCCTTCAAAGCTTAACTTCGCCTATGGACAAGTTCGCCTAGCTGGTAACTTCGCCTAAAGCTAAGTTCGCCTAAGGTTTAACTTCGCCTAAAGCTAAGTTCGCCTAAGGTTTAACTTCGCCTAAAGCTAAGTTCGCCTAAGGTTTAACTTCGCCTAAAGCTAAGTTCACATAAGGTTTAACTTCGCCTAAAGCTAAGTTCGCCTAAGGTTTAACTTCGCCTAAAGTCAAGTTCGATTAGAAAATAAATTAAAAACCTAATGGAAAATGTGTTAAGACAGTTAATGTAAATAAAATTTTTCCAAGCTGACCTGGCAACTCGACCCCAGCATGGGGCTCTGCCCCTTGGACCCTGCTAGGGGTTGCCGCCCCTAGACCCCGCTGCCAGGGGCGCTGCCCCCGGACCCCCGTTCGTTGTGGGTTGTATAAAGATAGAAATACAACATGAGTAGTAGTAGTTAATTGATACATGTAAATATTATACAGTTAGCCGTGCACAGCTCAAGAAGGGAATAACGATTAACGGAGAGCGTAACAGGATTCAGGTGAGTTTCTAGCCCCATTTATGTGTTATGTTTTCGGGGCTGTGTGCATACTCGATGTGTTGTTAATACATTTATCCTAAGTGATAAGTGTATGCCATATGTGATATATGTGATGGATAGGAATGATTGCTTGTCGGTACGCGAACGATCTTCGGATATTGCGCGTACTGTCAGGTCAAAAATAAAGGTACGAATATTATATATCGAAGATGTATGAACATTACAAATGAATACTTGTCGGGGCGTGAACGATCTTCGGATATTGCACGTATCGACAAGAGTTATGGTTGTTAAATGAATGATGTAAAGAACGCCTAGAGTGTTCTTATGCTATAATGTAATTATTGTATATGTGAAGTATGTGTATACAGGTACACGAATGGTATGTGAGTTCTACGTTCGACATAGTAAGTTAGGATGGCAAATCCCTCTAGCTTTTGTCGGACATAGACTCGGCTGGTGATGGCGTAGTTAAGGACTGCGGGCCTTATACGTAATGTAGATGATAGATATAAACGTAGATAGGGACGGTGGGCCTTATACGTGTTACAGATAATAGACGACAACGTAGTTAAGGACTGCGGGCCTTATACGTAAAGTAGATGATAGATGTAAGCGTAGATAGGGACGGTGGGCCTTATTCGTGTTACAGATAATAGACGACAACGTAGTTAAGGACTGCGGACCTTATACGTATTATAGATAGGCATCAGCATATGAAAGGACTGTGGACCTTATACGTGCTGTATTTGTATTGTGGTAGCATAGGGGAGGACTGCGGACCTCGTACGTGCTATGGTTTAGGTTGCAACATAGGGAAGGACTGTGGACCTTGTACGTGTTGTGGATGTAGGATGGTATAGGGAAGGACTGCGGACCTTGCACGTACCATAAATGGTGAACATAGGTAAGGACTGCGGACCTTTTACGTGTTCACGACCTTGAGTACAGGTATAGACGGCGGACTATGAACGTACTCTCGGTAGACTGAGGTTAGTGATTGTAGATATGTATGTATGTATGGTAGTAAGTATGTATGTAGAACAGAAGGGTAACTAGTTAGGTATGGATATGTATCTTCGGATATGTATGTATGTGTATGTATTGTATGGCGTCCGATTAACTAGAACTCACTCAGCGTAGCTGACTTTTAGTATGCACGCAGGTGAGTAGAACGAGACAACTAGCTTGAGCGGGCACATGGTGGGCGAATAGGAGACTGGCATTTTAAGACTCAAGATGTTTTAATGTAATTGACGTTTATTTTGAAAGACAAGAATGTTTAATTAAGACAAGTTTTGGATTGTTGTAACGTTTCATGAAAGTTTTTATATTCCGCGAAAGTTTTAATGAACTCTGATTTGTAAGAACTGTGTTTATGAGTAAATCCGACGCTAAAGTAAGGCTACCGGGTTCGGGGCCTTACATTTTTGTCTCTCTTTGTATTTTAACTTTACCCTAACTTTTTTACCCAAAAAATGTTTTTTAGGCTAACTATAAATTTTAGAAAAAATCAAATGACATTTTTTTATGATTTGTCAGTGGAAACTACGGTTTTTGTTCATGTGTTTGTGTTCTTATTGAGTTTGAGAGTTGGTGTTCGATGTGGAAGACGAAGTGAGATAGATGAATATGAAATAGAGATTGGGAATTAGGTTGGGTTTTAGTATTGGGAAAGAAATGACAAAAATGCCCTTACATGAGGGGCATGTTGATGGCTTTAACGACCCATTTTAACAGAGTTGGCGAGGTCAGGTTGATTGAAAGTGAAATCAAACCTCAAATATGAAAATATCACATTTGAAACTAATAGATTAAAATCGTAGATTTGTATATTTGGCAAACCATTTGAAAAATTGCAGCTCCCATAGATTTTTTATGAAGAGAATTGAAGAAACACGAAATCCCCCATTAGGTCTAATTACTTAGTCCAATGGTGATGATCTAGTATTTCCTTCGATGGGTTATATTCCTTCCTGGGGCAAATGAGTAGTATACCTACAAAATAGAACACCGTGAGCTCGTTACGAGGGAAATGAGAGTGGGGGAGGGATTCTCTCGTAACCACCATCCGGTGTGAGAATCAATATACTATTTGTAATAAGTATTAAGTGAGAGTTGAGAATTTTAGATGTCAGATCTTTTACCATTTAAAGGTAGGTTGGTATTTATAGACGTTGAAGAGGAGAGAGAGGATGTGACCAACTGCATTGTCAGGCTCTCCACCATTCATGTCCCTTGCACGTGTGTTCCAGGAAGTTGGTGGGCGTCTTGGCCATTTGATGTTGACATGCCGTACTATATAATACTATTGACTATGTGTTGTTTATCTCTTATTGGTTGGACGTTATTTACGATGAATATCCTTCCTTTTTGCCCCATGCTCTTGGAGATCTTTGACGCTCCCATTCCCGATGTGTCAGAGAATGTTTATTATAAGAGGACGTGTTATTAATCGCTTTGACGCCGTGGCTTATGCATGACGCATGTCTCTTATAATCGGTAGAAGTATAGATAATGTGTATAAGGATGAGTTTAGTACCCAACCTGTACAAAAATATTGAGAAGTAGTATACGTTAGATGAATAACAAACCTATGATTCTATGAGACACGGGAAAATGGGTAAAGGTTTATTTGGTGTATTTCCCGTTACCACGTGAAACGTACGCTTAAATAACCCATCAATAAGACATTCATCAACTCTTGATAATTCCTTGTTCATAATGCTTTCAATATTAAATTTTTAAAGTTAAGTAAATTCAAACACCTCGCAATTATTTAAAATATTATTGTGTAAGTATGTGTCCGAATTGATTATACAAATATTATATGTTCACGATGAATAGTCTCTAGAAGGAAATCTTGAATTTATATATAAAATAATTAACAGTATTTAATAATACTTGTGTATATAAATTGGTTGTGGCTCAATGGTAGAACAGTCACTTTACTAGTGAGAGGTAAGAAGCTCAAATCTCACTACCATCAATTTATATGGGAGATATGAGGGATGAACATGGCTTGCCATGGTTCGAGTCCTGATATCACCCGATTTTACCGGCTCCTCGTTGTCGTGCCATTTGACGGGCGTGGGGGGTCGGGTTTTATCCGGTAAATCCCTCAATAGGTGGACCGCTATGGGCTCCGTCCGTCCGGACTAGTGGCCGGCTCGGGCTACCTTTAGCCAATGAAGGCCGCATACGGAATACCCGACGTTACTTAGTTGGTAGTTTAAAAAAAAAATAATAATACTTGTGTATAATCATATTTAATTATTTTACAAACAAAAAATGTATTATGAAATGAAAAAAAATCACGGGTGCTACACCACCCCTTCATTTAAATTCATAAGCCTTTAATTAAACATATTAATTTATCAACTTGTTGATTTAAGCATAACGACCTGCTAACCCATTAAACGATATTATAACTCACTAATCTAATTAACACATTTACAACTTGAATACTATCCACCGAACCATTTGACACACTTAAATAAATAGGTTAAACTATAAGGTGTGTACCTATTGTAGGAACCGGATTCGTGAATTATGTAAATAAACAGAAAATTAACAAACAGTTTTATTACTCATACAATACAATACAAGAATCTGAAATACAATACAGAATCAAAGAAATAAACCAAATAAAATACAAAAAAAAATGTTAACGGTTTGGCTGAGGATCGTGTTGAACACGGGGCCCTTAAAACAATATTTCGAGTCTCCCAAGAGAACTCGTTGTTTCCCAGGGTACAACAGCCGGAGGAGTAGTACTGCCGGAGTTAACCGTAAACCTGAAAAAGGTTCGAATAAAAGAAACCGGAAATGTAGAAGAAGAAGAAGTTGGAAAAACCTTGCAATAATGCTTGTGTTGTGTGTAAGGTTTGGTGTATGTTGCAACTTAGTTTACCTCTCTATTTATAGAGGAAAAACAAGCACAAGTTCTCCATCCCACCGATGTGGGATACACCACTATAGTATTTTCTTTCAAATACACACAATCACACATCGATATCTCATTCATCAATGTCTATTAGTGTGCATTTGTTGTGTCATAACAACCTACTAATGCACACGTAACAAATTTTCCAACAATCCCCCACATGAATGGAAATCGATTCTTCGAAGTAAGTTTCAGCAGTTGAGTATTGCCGGATAAGTAGGTGTTACCCTTTGAACCTTCCATTGTGAAGCATACTTAGCTTCCTAGCGGTTTGTAGTCGCGATGACTTTGAACAGACCCCCATTTGTGTAGACGAAAATATGCCTTCACACAATACTCTCCCTGGTTTGGTCAACCCCTCATTCTTGTGTCCGTTATGGTTATGAATCACGGTCCTGGTTCTGCGAGAGCTCTAGGAAATTGCGCCTCCCCCCAATTCCATTCGAAGCAACCACACTTCTCTCTAACATAGGTGATTCCCATGAATCATTAAAAGCATCATGGTTATTTCACTTAACCTTAATATGCTTAATCTCTCCCAAATGTCACTGGTTTTAGGGTACTCCCCTAGGAGAAAGGACTAAGAAGTTCAAAACTCCCTTTGGTTTTGGGGTACTCCCCCACAGTGACTGCCTCTGGTCATATGATTAAGTTTGCCTATTGAACTTAGCTCTTGGGATCTCCAGTCTGCAAAGTTAGGTTTCCCTCATACTTACTTTATTGCGGGCTTTAGTCCCATTCCTCTCGACAACTTATAAAATTTATCCGTGCTTAAGCCTTTTGTTAACGGGTCTGCAATGTTATGTTCTGACGTCACATGGTCAATCGTGATAACACCCGTTGACAGTAGTTGTCGTATCGTGTTATGTCAACGTCTCATATGCCTTGATTTGCCATTATACATTGAACGTTGAGAGCTACCAATTGCAGACTCACTGTCACAATGTATACAAATTGCCGACAATGGCTTTGGCCATTGTGGAATGTCTTCCACGAATTGACGTAACCATTCTGCCTCTTCCACAGATTTGTCTAAGGCAATGAATTCAGACTCCATTGTGGATCTAGCAATTACAGTTTGTTTGGATGATTTCCAAGATATTGCTGCCCCACCAAGTAGGAACACGTACCCACTTGTTGATTTGGAATCTTTCATATCTGAAATCCAGTTCGCATCAGTATACCCTTCGATCACAGCTGGATGGTTGGTATAATGCAAACCATAGTCTCTTGTGTATCTTATGTACCTAAGCACCCTTATAATAGCTTTCCAATGTTGAACACTTGGATTGCTAGTATATCTACTTAGCCTACTCACCGCGTATGCTAAATCGGGTCTCGTACATGTCATGAGATACATTAGACTTTCAATGATTCTTGAATACTCTAATTGAGCAACCTGCTCAGCTCTATTTTTACATAGATGTAGAGTAGTGTCAACAGGAGAACGAGCCACTCGCTTTTCTTCCTTGTTGAATATTTCAAGAATCTTGTCGACATAGTGTGCTTGACTCAAAGTAAAACCTTCTTTGGTTTTAATGATTTTTATTCCAAGAATAGTATCAACTAAACCCATGTCTTTCATGTCAAATCGTGCCTTTAACATGTCTTTTGTAGATTGAACCATTTTATCATTACTCCCAATGATAAGCATGTCATCCACATAAAGGCATAAAATAACATAACCTCCTTTTGTGTTTTTAACATAAACACATTTATTATACTCATTAATTTTGAAACCATTGCCAATCATGACTTGGTCAAACTTTTGGTGCCATTGTTTTAGAGCTTGCTTCAAGCCATACAAAGACTTGATGAGTTTGCATACTTTACCCTTTTGACCAGGGGCGGAGAAACCCTCAGGTTGCTCCATGTATATCTCTTCTTCCAAATCACCATTTAGAAAAGCCGTTTTTACATCCATTTGGTGCACTTCCAAACTTCGTAAAGACGCGATTGCAAGCACCAACCTTATAGAGGTTATACGTGTTACAGGTGAGTAATTATCAAAATAGTCTAGACCTTCCTTTTGTCTAAAACCTTTGATCACTAGCCTCGCCTTGTATTTATCAATAC
Source organism: Bidens hawaiensis (assembly GCF_021521415.1). Lineage (NCBI taxonomy): Eukaryota > Viridiplantae > Streptophyta > Magnoliopsida > Asterales > Asteraceae > Bidens > Bidens hawaiensis. Next base: position 194,427 of record NW_027494973.1, read on the forward strand.
TTCAATCGGCTTTCATCTTCTTTTTGAATATCCAACGATATCTAAGTGGTTTGCAACCAATTGGAAGATCTACCAATTCCCAAGTATGATTTTGTAAGATCGAATCAGTTTCATTCTTGATTGCTTCTTTCCATTGAGGTCCTTCAGGTGAGGTCATCGCTTCATGGTAGGTATTAGGTTTACCTTCAACCATAAAGCTTACTAAATCAGGACCAAAGGATTTTGCAACCTTTTGTCTTTTGCTTCGTCTTAAATCACCATCCTCAGTCTCGGGCCGTTCATGTGTTCCTTCATGAACCAAGTCGTCATTTTGTGTTGACGAGCTTGCACCTACATTATTCGCTCGTGATGATGAGGCCTCATGTGTGTGTCCTAACTTAGGAAACATGTGCTCAAAATACGAGACAATATTGGGGCTCGCCTCCATGAAAGTGTTTATGTGTACATATGGATTTTTGGATTCATGTACCAAAAACCGATGTGCACTACTATTGTGAGCATATCCAATGAAAATGCAATCAACAGTTTTGGGACCAATCATAAAAGCCTTAGGAGGTGGTACGGTGTCTTTAGCTAGGAACCCCCACACTTTCATGTATTTGTACGAAGGTTCTCTTCCCTTCCATAACTTATAAGGAGTCTCGTCCCTATTCTTGAGAGGTATCTTATTTAAAAGATAATTTGCCGTTAAAATGGCATCCCCCCCCACATGTCATGGCTCACCCCAGAACTAACCAACATGGCATTCATCATCTCTTTCAATGTATGGTTCTTTCGTTCTGCCATTTGAATGTGGAGAATAAGGAGCGGTTAATTCATGTATTATGCCACTTTGTGCGCATAAATCCGCAAATGGTGAAACGTATTCACCTCCTCGATCGCTTCTCACACGTTTAATTTTCTTGTTAAGTTGTAACTCAACTTCATTTTTAAACAAGATAAAATTTTCTATTGCTTCATCTTTACTTTTAAGTAAATATACATAACAATATTTTGAGCAATCATCAATAAACGTGATGAAATATTTGTTTCCCCCTCTTGTTGGGCACATTTTTAAATCGCACACATCGGTGTGAATTAAATCAAGTTTTTTGGTTATTCTTTCAACCGATTTGAAGGATGATCTTGTAAGTTTGGATTCAACACATGTTTCGCATTTCGAGTTTGTATCAATGTGGAATGTTGGTATGCTTTTTAATTTAATTAAACGACAAAGTGAATTGAAATTTACATGTCCTAATATACCATGCCAAACATTTGAATTTAAAGACTCAATAATATAAGCAGAAGTAGATGCCTTATTCGTTTCATTTCCAATCACGGTTACATCAAGTTTAAACATACCATTGAGGGCATAGCCCTTACCAACATACATTCCACGCTTAGTTAAGACAAACTTGTCCGACTCAAACACTAAACGAAAACCAAACTTATTAAGCAACCAACCCGAAACCAAATTCTTACGAATTTCAGGCACATACAAAGTGTTGCTCAAAGTAAGCTCTTTTCCCGAAGTCATCTTCAAGATCACATTCCCTTCACTCTTGATGTCGGCCGTTGCTTGATTTCCCATAAACAACTTAGCATCACTAGCAGCCTTCTTAAAGGTGCTTAAGAGGTCTTGTCACCACACACATGACGGTTCGCACCCGTATCAATGAACCATCCTTGCGGTTTGTCCCCCACAAGATTGATTTCTTCAATCATTGCCGAAAGCTCGGTGATCATTGCCACCAACGGTTCACCATTTTCATCCACCATATGCGCACGCTCACGCTTAGGTTTCTTGCATTGGTTCGCACGATGGCCATTCTCATTACAATTGTAACAAACACCTTGGAAGTTTGAAGATTGATGTTTCTTTTTCACAACCTCCTTCTTCGGTCCAAGGTTCACCTTTCCATTTCCCTTATCCATTTTACCCATACACTTATGCCCCCCCCCCTAGAAGATTGTCCAAGTTCAACCATGTTGGCCTTAGCCATTGGCTCCACACGAGCTGATTTTTGAGCCGTTTTATTGTCTTCCTCAATTCGAAGACGAACAATTAATTCATCAATAGTCATCTCCTTTCGTTTGTGGTTAAGATAATTCTTAAACTCAACCCAACTAGGAGGCAACTTTTCAATTATGGCTGCAACTTGGAACGTTTCACTAAGTGTCATACCCTCTGCATGAATTTCATGAAGTATAACTTGTAGTTCTTGGACTTGGGTGATCACAGTCTTGGAGTCAACCATTTTAAAGTCCAAAAAATGGGTCACAACAAATTTCTTTGTTCCCGCATCTTCAGTTTTATACTTCTTGTCTAAAGACTCCCATAGTTCTTTGGCAGTCTTTATCCCACAATAGACGTTATACAATGGATCCGCCAAACCATTGAGCACGTAATTGCGACATAGAAATTTAGAATGTTTCCAAGCGTCCAAAGCACTCACACTTTGGGCATCATCTTGGGCTGTGGGTATGGGGGATGTTTTCTCCAAGAACTGTGCTAAGTTCAAGGTTGTCAAGTAGAAAAACATTTTCTGCTACCACCTCTTAAAGTGGACACCCGTGAACTTTTCGGGTTTTTCAGCATGGTTAGCCATTGTGGTCGCTCACACATTGGCTGGGGTCAAATGGACAGCAGGGGTAGCATTAGAAGTGTTTGGGGTTGGTCCTGTCATTCTTAAACATAGAAAACAGACCAAGTTAGTAACTTAGAAAAAAAGATTCAGAAAATTCTGAAATTTGCGAGATAAATTTATCCCGTGTGAGATAGCTTTATCTCGTGCGAGATAACACTATCTCGTGCGAGATAGCTAAAAACAGCCCAAAAAGGAGCTTTTTCTGATTTCAGAATGCTAAACCAAGAACGAATCTGTCTAAGTCCAACTTTGAAGATCCAATTCTTGATTCTGAGACCAAAACAGAAAAGAAAAAACTGTTTTAAAAACATATACTATTTTGAAACAAAACTGGTTTGGATCAAAATAGAATAGTTTCTGAAAATTTAAACAAAGTTTTCACGATAAGCTATCTCGTGCTAGATAGCCAAAAACAGCCCAAAAAATGAGCCTTTTCTGATTTATGAATGCTAAACCAAAAACGAATCTCTCTAAATCCAACTTTGAAGATCCAATTCTTGATTCTGAGACCAAAACAGAAAAGAAAAAACTGTTTTTAAAACATATACTATTTTGAAACAAAACTGGTTTGGATCAAAATAGAATAGTTTCTGAAAATTTAAACAAAGTTTTCACGAAACGGTTTTAAAAATATTGTTTTAAGATTGTAGGAACCGAATTCATGAATTGCGTAAATAAACAGAAAATTAACAAACAGTTTTATTACTCATACAATATAATACAAGAATCTGAAATACAATACAGAATCAAATAAATATACCAAATACAATACAAAAATGTAAACGGTTTGGCTGAGGATCGTGTTGAACACGGGGCCCTTAAAACAATATTTCGAGTCTCCCAAGAGAACTCGTTGTTTCCCAGTGTAAAACAGCCGGAGTAGTAGTACTGCCGGAGTTAACTGTAAACCTGAAAAGGTTCGAATAAAAGAAACCGGAAATGTAGAAGAAGAAGAAGTTGGAAAAACCTTGCAACAATGCTTGTGTTGTGTGTAAGGTTTGGTATGTGTTGCAACTTAGTTTACCTCTCTATTTATAGAGGAAAAACAAGGCACAAGTTCTCCATCCCACCGATGTGGGATACACCACTATAGTATTTTTTTTTCAAATACACACAATCACACATCGATATCTCATTCATCAATGTCTATTAGTGTGCATTTGTTGTGTCATAACAACCTACTAATGCACACGTAACAAATTTTCCAACACCTATTTGGGTTCTCAAATTAAGTGTGTGTGAGTTAAGTATGATGTTTTTGACAAACAAAATTTACATCATGTTCATGTTGAATAATATCAACCTGCTACTCCTCCAACCCAACGCGTTAATACCTTCACCCGATACACACGTTAATAGATATCCGAATTGTTAGGTTTCTTGACTAAGGTTTGGTTAATGTAGATATCAAAATCAATACAATTTAATTATGTAATCAGAAGTTGGTTATCTATTCTTTTGTCACATGGACTGTCATCTTTTATTAAAGACATGGCTGGTATAGTGTCTTCACGCATAACCGATACATCTAAATTTCTACCTCTACTAGTCAAATAAATTCCCCCTCTTTCTCATATTATAATTTGGAAATATTGCTCGTTAACTGTTATCACTAATCGAAGCGTCTAAAGTGAAAGAAAATGGTTGGAATAGTGGAACTGATGGATTAACGGTTTAAGCCATGCTTTGGCTTTAATGATTTGACGGTTTAATAATTCTTCAGCATAAGATTTCAGACTTAGACAAGACCGTGGAACATTTATACTCTTGTTATATATGAAACTAGATTAGGTACCCGTATATTACATATACTGAATAATTAACACGATATAATCCATATATTTGTAATTAGTAATTACTACTTATAGCTACGCCCTATTAAAAAAGTTACTCCATACATTTTAACCCTCCTTGCTATTTTACTCTATTGAAATTTACACTAACAACTGATTGTTATTGTAATTATTATATTACTACTATCTTATTATTATCACTACTATTATTATTATAACTAACTGCTAGTCTCTTGTGCTATGCGACTGGAGACCCGTGTATCCTATCTTTAGTTCCATACCAAATAAATAAACCGACAATCAAATCGACACAACTATATATAAATCACTCCATAGTCTATTCTTCAAAACTTGCAACATTACCAAATTAAAAACGAATCCAACTCTTAGTAAACCGACCCGATTAACCAAAGACCAAGAGATGTTTCAAGATTTGTTTCTACACCTCTTTCGCATCCATGAAAATAAGCTTTGTAATGTCACCCAAAAATTCCGTGCAACATTAAGTTGAAATTGTAAATCATCACAAGTACATCACATATGCCCAACAGTCAAGCAACCAACAACGGCCAAAGCTGCGACAGATGTTGTACAGCAGAATAGCATACAAAATAAAACATATCTGCATAATTAATTTCTAATGTGACATAAGAAAACAAATACCTATAGGTGGAATCACCATACGTACGTCTAGGCAAAAGAGGTTGCAAATAGAAAGATCAGAGCCTTCTCCGAAATTTCAAGTGTCCAAGTCGTATACTAACAAACAGCCCTTATATAAATTTTTCAAAACTAAATTATCCAGGCAGTGGCGGATCCAGGAATTTTTTTTAGGTGGTTCCCTCTTAATTTATAAGGTGGTTCCTACGCGTCTTATATATATCCGTACACTATTATTTCGAAACTCGGGTGGTTCCGGGGAACCACCCGTTTGTATCTGGATCCGCCAATGTATCCAGGGCCGGCCCAAGCATTTTAGAGACCTAAAGCGAATAAAAATTGGGGGTCCTTTTCTTACAATTTTATGTTCGTACTTTTGACTTTAATTTGACATGAAAATTATTACAAAAACAATTGTAGAACGAACTTATATAGTACCTAACTTATTTATAAATAAGTTGTTTCTTTCAGCTAAGTAAATAAAGATGATTATCGCAAAGGTTGATCATAGGAGTTTGACCTAAAATTGGCTGGGTTTGGGTTTAAGAAAACAACAATTTACGATAAAATATGGAACCAAATTAAAGATTTGAAAATTCATTTAACAGCTTTAGGAATCGCCCTGCTTGCGGTGCGCGCATATAATGTATATATGTGTGAACCCTCGGGTGGGCAAAAGTGAAATTGCACTAATTTTGACGTTATTTTACTAATTTCGTGAAAATAACGTTAAAAGTGGCGGAAGGTTAATCAGGCATCATGTGGTGGCGTTGATAGCCGAAAGACAAGGGTACATGCACCAATCGGCGATGTCCCGATGGTTGAGTGTTATGTGCCTTATGTCCAAGGCTTGATGCAAAACTACTATCGAGCCGGGGGTCTCACCGGAAGCAGCCTCTCTATTCCTACGGGGTAGAGGTAAGGTTGTCTACATCTTACCCTCTCAGACCCTACCATAGTTTTGCTATTGGTGGGATATACTGAGTACGATGATGATGATGATGATGATGATGATTTAACAGCTTTAGGAAAACAAAATTAAATCTGCACAAACAGATTTGAATATTTTGTTTTGTTATCACACAAACGACCAAGTAACTTTGCTATTGCTAAACATAATGTTTTTAGCTCTAGTTTTACCTACTTGTTAAATCCAACAAAATCACATTAAAAACAAAACCCAAACAATGAACCTATTGAAGCAATATATAAATGGTTTCGAAACCTGGGGCTTGGCTTCATAAAAATAAAGATAAAATCTTACCACCGGAATAAGATTGAATTATCAAGCAATATGGTCAAAAGATCTTTAAACAACATATACACGCATATATCTTTTTCAAAATAAAGGCCTTAAATATATGGTGGCCCTAAGCTAGGTCTTTACTATGTTGTACATAGGGGCTGGTACTGAAATTATCGATTGAAACGAAACGGGTCAAATGTCATCGAAAGTGCATATTTAGTCCGTAAGTAAGTTTGAAAAACATCATAATCTTATTGTAATAATACTTAACCGAATAATTACCACAATAATTAGTAGTTAGTTTATGTGCAACATGCAAATGGAAGAGTGGTTTTGAAGAAAGAAGGATCGATGTTGACGATGAGTGTTTAATGGATAACCTCTACGGTCTTTATCATGGATTAACAAGCATCGTATCAAAGTTCTTTTTGTATATTGTAACGCCTTTTGCCGAATTGATGGATATTAGTGGTAATTATTTGTCGTATTTTATAACAAGGTATATAAAATTTGGTAGATGTCGATATAAATATATAATAATGACATTAATGTTGATGTAGACCTTGCACCATGAATATTTTAAAGTTTGTTTTTGTTTGGACAGCTAAAGTGTTCATGATACATATTATTCTCTCTAAAATGCGACAAATTGAGTTTAACTGATATTCTCAATAAGCATTGAAATATATAATTTAGTTAGTAAATTGGATTTGTATGTTTATAGGGGCAGGTTTGGTCTTTTATTTTTTATTGATGTTAAATGTATGCATGATCATTTCATTTCGCTAGTTGATAACGAAAGGTTTGTGGTAACCATTAACTATACAACATGGTTATAATAATGTTTTTCTTTTTCTTTTACTTTTCTAGGAGAAATGCGTTAAAATAATTTATTTGTTTTTCTGATAAATTACACAATTGATCCATGTGGTTTGGGTCAACTTACGACTTAGTCTAAACTTACGTTTTCTTGGATTTAGTCTGTAATGTAACCGTTTTCTTGGAGTTAGATTGTTATTTCGATGTTACAAATTAAAATTTAATTGCAAGTGATTGATGTCATACCACACCAAATTGGGTCCTAATTACGACCGAACGATACCAGCCTAACGTAATGGAATTTATAACTTTGGATTAATCTTAGTACAATAAAACTTAAAATGAAAATAATACAAATCTAAGCTAACAAAACTAAACTTTCGCTTCAACAGAAAACATGTCTCGATCAAAACAACTTCAAGCACAGGGCTCTACAGACTGCACAACAAACTCTTGCCTTAATATCTAAGTGATCTTTACTAACGCCCACGCGAAAATACATGATCAAACATGAGCTATAAAGCCAATGAGTTCGAGATCGATCGACCCACAAAACCAGGCTTGGTCTATTACATAAATAGTTGAACACAATCAAAACTTATTGTAATTGTAGCTGCGTAATTTGTTGTCCGTTTGACTGCCACTTTAGTGTAATCATTTTCTTAATTTTAATGAGAAAGCAAAGTTTATTTTGAAAATGTTATTCAATTTGGTTACGAGCCAGATGATCGTTTAATATATAGATGCACACTTGGTGCAAATAATCAAGCAACCTGTGTGAAAGCAAATGTACCAGAACTATACACACATATATCCACTTCGCACGCACGGACTTCTGTTTAGTATGGAGTAATTGTTGGGAAATTACTGAAAACGGGTAATCTTTGAATATCTTTTTTTTTTTTTGAACATCAATTTGGAATTCAATAAAACAAAAGAGAAAACACCAGCAGGTTGCTGGAAAAGAGTCCAAACCAAATACATGTGCTAAGTTCTAACCAACCATAAAATCATGCACACCTAAAAAACAATTATGCCTTAAAACATGATAAAGGGGCCTTAATCCAATCAAGCCAAACAATATCCTTATGACCGGATCTATTCTTTATCCAACCAAAAAGATTAGTCATGATTTCCTCCATCGTAAACAAAGTCGACGAGATCCCGTTGTTGAATAACTTAGCATTTCGTTGCCTCCAAATGAACCAAATAGATGAGTAAATAATCGAGCCTAAGATACGCCTGCCCAAGTTGTCATCTGGTTGTTTCGCCACCTCCAACAGTTGCCCAAAAGAGTCAAAGCCAGTTAAATCCCAATGGCACCATAGAGAGACTGCCCTCCAAACTTCTTTCTCTCTAGGACAATCTAGAAAAACATGGGCCGACGTTTCAGGCGCAGAGTGACACCTTGAGCATTCAGGGTATATCGAGTTCAACCCTTTAGCAATTAGATTAATCGCTACCGGTATCTTATTTAACAAAAGTCTCTAAATGAAGCAGTTGACTTTTATAGGAATCCAAGACTCCAATTACAAATAGGAGATCCATCCCCATATAAATGATAGCCATACAACCTCTCAAACTGCGCACCGAAAACAAACCCGAGGAGTCACCGGTCCATCTCCAACCGCCTTTTTTGTCCACTTTAAAGGAAAAGCCGCACACCATCTCTTGCAAATCCTCTGCATCAACCAAGTTCTCTTCAGAAAGATGCAATTTTGACCAGCCCCAAACAAAATTCCCCGCCCGATTCCCATCAAACACCACTCTATCCCTAATAAGACACCCTTTAAAAACCTCCAATTTGTACAAATTAGGGAATATATCTTTGAGCGTGAACCTGCAAAGCCAAGCATCAAGCCAAAATCTAGTATTGTTCCCCATTCCTACTTCTCTTTCAAAGAAACAATTAAGATTAAGACCCAAATCCAAAAATTTCTTCTCGATTTTAAAGATTTTTTGCCAAGGGCCGCGAACCGAACTTCCAGCCATCTTGCCATCCTTGTGCAAACGGGTAGAATGAATCGCGGAACCTCCATTACTTAGGGCTTTGCTCCTAAGTACTAATAAGGTCATTAATACATAACAAGATCAAATAAGTGTGCACCTCTCATCTTGACTTATTTCGATTAATATACGATTAACTTGATCAATCCTCAACTACACTAATAATAGAAAACGGTAATTGAATGGAAAGGGAATAGAATAACGAGATAATAAAATGGCAAGGGGATGAAATAGATCATTATCATTTCTTTGTATTGTTTGGTTAACATATGAGAATAGAATGATTCATTGCTTTATGCTGTCTAGTAGACACAAAAAGAAGTAGTACAGAAATACAAATGACAAAACGATGATTGTGTCGTTTCGATTATGCAAAAACCCAATCAAATTTAACTAGATAGGGTAAGGAAGGTATCGTATCCATAATAAGTATGTGATCAATATTACGTTTCGTTCGATTATGAAAACTTAAACTTAAAACTTAATGATATATTGATTCTGATAAAACCGAAGCAAACAGGGAAACACGCTGTGATCATTTTCAGGTTCGGATTTGGCAACACTATGGTCCGTTTGGTATGAGGTAATGGAATGGACGACGGACTGAAATGAACGTGGTAATGGAATTAACAAAGGAATGGAATGAGTTATTACCATCCCAATGAAATGTTTGGTTACCACATAAGAATGAAGTGAATCATTACTTTGCATTGTTTGGTAGGTAGGGAAAAAAAGAAAAAACTAAAATTAAAATTGTAGTGAGTGGTGGTGGTGGTGGTGGGTGGCCGGTAGGTGGCAGTCGTGGCATTGGTGGGCGGCGATGGTGGTTGGCGGTGGCGGGTGGTGGTGGGCAACAATATATAACGGTGGTTGGAAGTGGGTGGTGGTAGTGGGGTGGGGGGGGTTTGCGTGGTGGCGGTAACAGTGGACGGGTGGTGGGCAGCGATGATGGTGGGCGGCGGGTGTGATGGTGGGGCGATGGTTGATAAATGTGTCGGGCGGCTAGCGGTGGTGGGTGGCTAGCACTGATGGCGATGCTTGGTGGACAGCGATGGTGGTGGTTGGTGGTAGTGGGTGTTGATGGTGGTGGGAGGGTGGTGGAGGTGATGTAAGGTGAATGAGGGAATGAAATGAAAAAAATATATATATAGGGTATGGATGGAATGAAATTGGGGGTATTTTAGAGGGAATGTAATGAACTAGGTAATGAGTCATTTCATTCCTTTTATTAACCAAACACACTTTTCTCCATTCCCTTACAATGGATCATTCCATTCCGTCTCTCATTCCTACATACCAAACGCTACCTATGTATAATCTTATTTATTTACCAAGTTGAAATGGTTACATAGACATGACATTTTTCAAAGGTTGGATTAAAAGTTACATAATAATTTTTTAAAACTTTGCTAAGGGAATACGGTCATGTTGACCTTTCAATCTATGACTGGACAAGGAACACATGCCGGGAATTCGTCTTAGATAAAATCAAGTTATGTAATATGAAATCCGTAAATCTCAATTACTCGTATCCAATTATGTAAACAACAATAACAGATGAATGACAATAGATTCAACAAAATTAACTTCTTTCTTGAAAAACAAAATTTAATCGCAACTATAAACATGTGAATATACTAAAATTATTCACTAGCAGATAACAAACATGCATTCAAATTTTTAGCGTTATTCATAAGTTATATTAAATAGATTTGTATATCCAAAACCTATAGTAGAAACTCGATAAATTAATACTCGATTATTTAATAAACTCTCTAAGATAATATTTTTTGCCGGTCCCGACTCGAGGATAGGGTGCTAAATTAATAATTCGCTAAAATTATAAGATAATACATTTTTGATAATTTTTTTAGACCCCATATAAAATATAAATTAATAAGAGTAGGCGGTTGAAAGACCCACCACCTCTGAATAAAGTTTAGGTTGGGAGATCTCAAAGGGGAGGATTAAAAGCATGACTCTTGCTTTCCAATTGGCGCCGCCTTTCCCGGTCCTTTTCTTTTAGTGCTTCGACCCGAAGCGATAGCTTCTAGCTAATTCTTTATATATAGCATATTACATGAATGATTTATGAAGGTTTCTTGAAAAATGATTCAATTTTCTTTTGTATTTTGTTAAAATTAATTTCCCCTTGAATCTCGTCTCTAATTTTCCTTAGCATGGTAATAATTTCTGGTGTTGTTTTCTCATAGCTCAACAAGAAATATTTTTAATGTCTATAAAGTGATACATTGAACACAAGAAACATAATAAGGTGGGAGATTGAAGGTTTCTTTCAAATTGGGCCGTTCATTTGATATACATGCATTGTATACAGTAATTAAGTGAAAACTTGAAAGGTGTTTGTAAACTAAGTATTCTACTATAAATTAATAAAATATTAATTAATATATAAATTAATAATTATTAATTTATCAATTAATTAATAACTCTTTTAATTAATAAATTTTGATGGTCCTAAGTATATTATTTTATAGAGTTTCTACTGTATAATCTATGGTTATTACAAAAAGAGTGAGCCAAACATAACAACAAAGGAAACATTATGCCACTATCGAATTCTTCACTAAAAATTATGAACTACAAATCCTTAAATTGCTCAACGAAACAAAGACCACAAAGAAATGAGAAAACTCTCCTTGTTGGTTATGATTGCGATCTCCTTGCACCAAACACTCTAGTGTCGTCTTCTCCGCTTCGCAGCCAAGGCTTCTGCCTCCAGCGACCTCGCTACTTCGCGACCAACAGTAGTGTAACCCCCTTTTATTCCCATTTGTGACGTGCTTTTTAATTCCTTTCCTTTGTTAATTTGTGATGGGCCTAGGTCTAGCCCAACCAAATTGGTAGCCCATTTACATTGTAATATTGTATTAAGAAACTTTGAATTTGTGGCTTTCATATTATTCTTTTGACCCTATTTACAAGATTTTGAAGTCCAAAAGCAACATACACTTACGTTTCCTACATTAAAACTACGTTATAACTAGTACTTTACCGGTACGTTGGACGGAAACATTAATGCGGAAATATAACGATTACATAATTCAAGCAAGTCTGGATAAGATACTAGGGTTGTAGGGAACGGTAAGTGTATGCATTGTTGTATTTTGACGTGTTAACTAATATTTTTTTGAGTTTGTTTTTTGTTTCACCATGTAATCCGTGGCAAGTGAATGATTTATGAGTTATATACATTGCCTTACCCAACATTAGAAATCATAAAATATGTATGATTTCTCAAAATATAAATTTTATTTTAAAGTAAATTTGAAATTTATAATCAACATCAAATGTATGAATGTATGTGTGCATATATGTCGATGCATAAGTATAAAATCTGATAGATAACTTGTTACTGAATTCTGAATAGTTGGGTAAAAAAACACACGATCTCACATGTTTTATTAATTATGGATATTTAAGAGGCACATAGTTGTAGAGACGAGCCTAAAATATATTCATCAAAGCAACAATTGCATGTTTGTTGCACAAAAATATTTGTAGTTAACTATGTCATGAATAATAAAATAGAAAATTCTTAAAATAGCCATTTTAATCAACTTTTTTTCAACTTCAGCAATGGTTTTTCAAAAAAACCTAAAATAGCCAATTTTTTACGTCGGATCCGTCCGATGAATTAAGTCAATTAATTCAGCCCATTAGAAGTCATCACATGTACAAATGACCAGTCATAATTTGGTTTGCCAAACGATATAAAAAAAATACAAATTGATACATACTTGATTTATACTTTTCTTGATTTATTCTTTTGAATCAAAGATCATTCTCAATTTTCATTATAACAAAAATGATAAGTATATGTAAACCTCAGAACGGAAATTGTTACACGGATACTAAATTGGCTATTTAGAGTATGTTGCCTATAAATATAAAAATGAAGGGAATTTTTTGTAACAAAAAAAGGCCAAGCTGGGTATTGACCTCTGACGTAAAAAATCATACGACGTAAAAAGTGATGAACCAACATAAAAGTAAACCGTCGAGTCCTATGGTTTAATTCATGTTACCCTCGGATCCGACGGATTAATCTTCCATCAAATTTCTCTAAAAGGAACTCAAGGATTCGTCACTTTCTCGCGCAAATTTCTCAACAACAAATGTTATTCATGGAAACAAACACTATGGTTGTGTTCTCCTTGAAAAACTAAACGATTTACAATATGGATATGCTTGATTTTGTGGAGTATAAGAAAGATGGAGTTGGAGGTTGGTTACGAATGTTTGAGGTTTGAGATGTAGAATACGAAGTATTACGTCGGAAGATGAAGTTTTACGTGGAAAGATGAAAAACTTTTACATTGGATGACGAAACAACTTCATGTTTTGTAAGTAGACCATGCATCATGACACATGGTGAGATTTTAGAGGCCCGCCTAATCCAACAGAGAAGGTTCTGTTTACGTTGGATCCGACCAAAAAAATTGGCTATTTTGGTTATTTTTTTAAAACCATGGCTGAAGTTGGAAAAGGTTGTTAAAAATGACTATTTTGGTGATTTTCCCATAACAAAAGAATTAAATCGGTAGTCATCGAGCTTTGTCCATTATGAGCTGCCAAATGCTTAACAGTTTCATCTGCTTGTGCAACATCAGTCAACTCATACTTCTTGTAATATCTCACTGCTGGTTATGCAGCTTCTCATCTTCTGCAAGTTATACATGCATATCACAAGTTATACATGACTATTTTAAGGTTTGCAATTCAGAAAGAGGTGGTGGCGCAACTTGTTGCCCGCCTACCTGCTATGTTGATGTAATATCTATGTTTCTTTATATTATGATATTCAGTTTAATTTGTTTAAAAAAAAAACCAAAATACTAAAATAGCAACTAATATATACTATTTACCTCCATCAAACATTGCTTTCTAATAAAATCTTAATACTCTTAGCAAGTTTAAAGTTTTAGTGACTCGGGTCCATCCAACGAATTTATAGTCTTTCTCTAATGCTTCTTGGGCCGATCCCAGAACATTTCATTTTGGGCTTTCTGGCTGCAACAAGCTTTGGCATCCCAAATCTCATAAGTGGAGAATCACCCTTTTCACGAATGATTTTCTCAAGCTGTTTATCTGATTTAATTCCATTAACGCGAGAATCTAACAACTATATTAATTCGGGCAGAGACATGTCTGGACTAGAAACTTCAATTCTTTCAGGACGTGAACACATAAATCATGAACAAAATGAAAATCAAATATAAAAGTTGTCATGGATTTTACGATCATTAAAAAGCTTGAAATATGTGAATAAATACTTGTAATTGATATGTAACAATAATCTTCCTGATCACAAATGAGGAATTTTGTAATCCATGTAGATGTTTAGTATTGAACATAACATGATTTTGGTACCGTGGGCGGTGACGGATTTAGAACAAAATTTCAGAGGTAACCTATTTATTTTTATCGTAGATTCATGTAAATAAAAAAAAAAAAGACGATAACAAATAAACAGCTACATAATAGATGATCTCTCCTCTTTGGCATTTGAAAGCTGGGAATCGAGTCATACATAGTCTTTCGTTATTTTATCAAATGTTTCTCTTCTGATTGCATAAACTAGAGCATTGTTCAAATAATTATCATCCATTCGATTGCGTATTACTTATTTTGTACTAAAATAATTCAGATATATCTAAAAAATGTCACTATCTTAGATATGTCTAACTTAGAAATCCGGTCACAAGGATTTAAACCCGACATATTTTCTAGCAAAGTAGTTGTTACCTAATTGAATTGATTTCCAAATTTTTGAATTTGGATATCCAAAACCGTATTAAAAATCCCAACTTCAAAATGATGTTGATTAGTAATGAACATCAGCGGCAAATTGTGAAGTTGATTATGATGGTGGCTATATGGAGCATTTGGAGAGCTAGGAAAAAACTTATATTCGAGAACGAGCCATTGAAGATCGAAACTAACCTCGACAAGATAAAGGTGTTAAGTTTTTTTTGGATAAAAATAGAGCAAAGTGTTTGGAAATAGGTTGGTTGTTAGTACACGGTTTTGCGTCTCGAGTCTTTGTATCTATCGTTAATGCATTTTTCGTTTTATTTATGTAATAAATATTAAGTTATTTCTCTAGTTTGTTATGTTTAACATCTAGTTCGTTAAGGATGTTTAACGAACTAGACTTAAGTTAAGTTCCCTCCTGATTCGCTAAGGATGTTTAACGAATCAGGGGGTGATTCGTTAAGTTAATCATATTTTATGTATGTAACGAAGTGGAAGCTAGTTCGTTACGTAATGTGTAACGAACTAGATCCATCTTCTATTTATAGAGGTGTTCACCTCTGTTAATTTAAGTTTGGAGTTTACATTATCGAACCTTTTCCGAATTACTCTCTCAAGCTTCAACCTAATATTATACATACACATATCTACAATTAATATAACGTATAACATATAATCAAGCGTAATCATGAACTAGATCCGTAATCTTGTTAATTATATATATCAGATCTGAGGTCTGAGGTTGGATTAACGTATTCACAAGTGGTATCAGAGCTTTCGGTGTTCGATTGCTCTTGATTTGAGTGTTAATTGGTTATTAATGGACTGTTAATTGGTATTTTGGTTTAATTTTATATTCGGGTTACATTTGGATCGAAATGAGTGTAATTTGGAATTGGATATGGCTTGATTGGATTAGTTTTGAGATTATTAAGGTATTAGTGCGGTTTGGTTGGAAGGAATTGGAATTTGGTTTGATGTTGGACTGAGTTGGTTTGGATTTGGATTTGGCCGAAAACAGGGTAAACGTTTTGGTCAATTTGGCTGTGATGTATGATAATTTGATGTACGAGATGGTGCGATTAGGATTCGCGTGGTGTTTCCGAGTGTATTGGTAGTTTAATTAGACAATTTGGTTGTGTATCGAGTGAGTATTACAGATTTGATATTTGGTTGAGTGTTCATACGTTTCCAGAAATCTGGGAAATGTGTGTTTGAAGATTCAAGTCAATTCGTTAACATTTCTGGCTAATTCGTTAATGTCTTAAGCTGATTCATTAGGGTTATCAGCTAATTCGTGACTCAATTCGTTACATTATTAATTCGTGTCAACCAATTCGTGTGACACATGTCTCACCTCGTTAACTGTTATTATAACAACTTTTTCCACGTGGCAATTGTTGTCAGTAGTTGGTTACAACCGTTGTAACTACCTGATTCGCTATAAGTTGATTCGTTATCAGTTGTAGCTAATTCGCTACTTAAGTCGCTAAGATTACACTTAGTGATTCGTTAAAGGAAACCATCTGTTTAGTTAACCAATTTGCTATAGAGATTTTTCCAGATTCGTCAAAGTTACTGTTTCAAATTCGTTAAAATCATTCCTAATTCGTCATCTGAACAATCTTAACTTCATTAAGTTGTGATTCGTTAACCACTGTTCATAGTTCGTTACTTCTACTGTTTACAGTTAGTTAATATAACTTTCAATTTTAACCCTTGGAGTTTGAGAAAATTGTCATTTAGCAAACATGGCTGGTATGTATGCATTAGCTTCCCAAAATAGGTTAATGCAACAAATGTTGCAACTGGATACCGAGATCGGTTCACATTCAAAGTGTCCACGTTTAATGAAATTTAGCGATTTTGCTAAATGGGAACCCCGTTTCCGTGCTCATCTAGGGTCAGTTCACCATGACTGTTCATATTGCTTAGATGAGGTTTACACCGTTCCAATGATTGGGGATGAGACCATTGGTTTTACACCTAAAACTATCTCGCAATATTCGGTTGAAGAAAAGAAAGCATAAGAAATTGAAACGAAAGCTTATCCTACTCTCACTATGGCTTTACCCGAAAACATCTTTCTTCAAGTTAGTAGCATAAAGATTTGTGCCTCATTATTCCAACACATTCGTATGAGGAGTATGGGTAACACTGCTGAAAGTAAAAAGGTTATGCTCAAGTTTTTCAAATTGTTCTAACCTAGATTTTTATTTGAGAAAGAAATCGGAGTCATCTAATGATTTAGCTAAGAGTTTTACCAAGAACGTGAGTCATCATCATCCTTCTGTGTCATACGTTACTGCTAAATCTCAACACAATCATGTGGACATGCGAAGCTGTTTCCTTTGCGGTCAACAAGGTCATGTGGTGAGAAAATGTGGATAGAAGAGTTCTCAGAATCTTCACCCATTTGTCAAAGAACAATCAAAACCAGTTCCTTTGATAAAAGAGATTCTGAAACGACCTGTGTCGTATGATGATGATACTCACATCATGTTCTCAAAAGTGAATCCTCGAAAGGTTGTTCATGTGAATGAAACTTATGGTCATGATAAACCAAAGTTTACTCCAACTGAACCGTTATACAAAAATGTGAACTCAAATGTAGTTCAAGCTGCTTATCTAAGACGAAAGTCTAAGAAGCCTGTAACTTATTATCAAGTTTCTGAACAACAGTTGAATTCGGCTAAGTTTAATGTTTCTTAAGAAAACCAAAAGTTGCCCAAGACTGAGGCCTGGGCTGCCTTTTTGAACTAATCATTTTCTTTGTGTGTAGGGTACATCCAAGACCATTTCTGGTGAAAACTGGATTATGGATAGTGGATGTTCTCGTCATATTACTGGAAATCTCGACCTCTTAACAAATGTGAGAAATATCCAAGGGGGTTATGTGGCGTTTGCTGGGAATTCTGGGGGTATGATCTCACAAGAAGGTGATGTTTTGAATGGGCATATTACTTTTGAAAAAGTCAATTATTGTGACAAGGTAGACCATAATTTATTGAGTGTGTCACAAATTTGTGACAAGCAATACACTACAATATTTACTGATAAAGAATGTCTGATTTTGAAACCGGGTTATGTGATTCCCGAGGACATGGTTATCATGAGATCACCTCGATCAAATTATATTTATGTCTTAAATATTAGCTCTAAAGTATCAACATCTATCGAAACATGTTTTATCTCGAAAACAACCAATAAAGACTCAATTCTATGGCATCGTAGAATGGGCCACATTCATGTTCGTAAGATGAACTATCTAATTGCACATGACCTAGTTGAAGGTGTGTCTCTGAAGAACTTTAAGTTATCCGATCACTATATTGCTTGCAAAAAGGGCAAACAGAAGAAAAAGTCGCATCCCTCTAAGTTATTAAATTCCATTGATACTCCTCTTGAGCGACTTCATATGGATCTTTTTGGTCCAGTGAATCGTGCGAGTATTTCTGGAGATTGGTATTGCCTGGTAGTTACTGATGATTATTCAAGATACTCATGGGTCTTATTTATGAGTTCGAAAGATCAAACACCGAATCTTGTTCAGAATCTAATCACTAAGATCGAATCACTATACAAACAGAAAGTGAAGAGAATTCAAAGTGACAATGGTACTGAATTTAAGAATACTGTATTGGATCTCTTTTGTTTACAAAAGGGAATTCATCGAGAATACAATGCCCCATACGTACCACAACAAAACGGGGTTGCTGAACGAAAGAATAGAACATTGATTGAAGCTGCTAGAACTATGCTTGCTGATTCAAAACTTCCTGTCCAAATTTGGAATGAGGCGGTGAATACTGCTTGTTATACACTCAATCGGGTTCTTACGATTAAGAGACTCAAGAAGAAAAGTTATGAGCTGTTGAATAATCGAAAACCTAATTTAAAGTACTTGGAACCGTTTGGGTGTCCTTGTACGATGTTGAAAAAGGATGTGGGAAAGTTTGATGAAAAAGCCATTGAAGGGTATTTCTTGGGTTATGCTTCTCCTAAGAAAAGAGTATTTAACTTCACGTCTGGTTGTGTTGAGGAATGGTATCACGTGGATTGTCAAAAGTACACTACTCCTCCTCAAGGGAAAGGTCCCGACTGGATGTTTGACTATGATGGCTTATTTAATTCATTTACTCCAACAACTGATCAACCAGATGAAGACTTAGTTCGTGCTTACTTTGAAAAACAACTGGAAATTCCAAGATTTTCGAGTTCAAATGATGTTAAGGCCCCAACTGATGCTCCAACTGGAGATCCTGATAATGATTCTCCAGTTCTCTTTGATAATGCATCTACTTCTTCTGATGATACTCTAGTTGTTGATCAGGTTATTGAACTTGGTAGTGATGTTTCATCTCACGAGTTGGGTGAACATTACACTAATTTATTTGAAAATTTTGATGTCCCTGAGAATCCCCCTCTTAGGATTTATAATTATCATCCGATAGAAAACATTATTGGAGAACTTGATATGGGAGTTCAAACACGTCATCAAGTTGCTTCGTTAAGTGGAAATAATGTATTGTGTGCTTATGCAGATTTACATTCGTCTGGAATTGTAAATCTTGCTAAATTCACTTGCTTCCTATTCCAAGTTGAGCCAACGACTCCTAGTATGGTCCTTCAAGATCCTTCTTGGGTAGAAGCCATGCAAGAAGAATTACAGCAATTTGCACGTTTGGGTGTTTGGGATCTTATCGATAAACCTGCTAGAGTCAAGAAGGCGATTCCGACTAAGTGGATATATAAGTGTAAGAAAGACGATCGTGGGGTGATCGTGAGAAACAAGGCACGATTAGTGGTGCAAGGTTTCCATCAGCAAGATGGTATTGACTACACTGAAGTATATGCTCCGGTTGCAAGATTGGAGTCCATACGAATCTTTCTGGCATATGCAGCTTACAAGAACATAAAAGTCTATCAAATGGATGTCAAAAGTGTTTTTCTCAATGGTGAACTTCACGAGGAAGTGTTTGTTTTACAGCCTCCGGGTTTTGAAGACCCCGATTATCCTGACCAAGTTTATCGCTTAAACAAGGCACTATATGGTCTACATCAAGCCCCGAGAGCTTGGTATGGCACGCTCGCCAACCATCTTACGGATAATGGTTTCATACGTGGGACTGTTGACTGCACTTTATTTTACAAAAACATTGGTGATGATCTTCTCCTCGTTCAGATTTATGTAGATGACATAATCTTTGGGTCAACAAACGACGCGTTGTGTAAGGAATTCAAGAAATCAATGCAAATCAAGTTCGAGATGAGTTCGATGGGAGAAATGAACTTCTTTTTAGGGTTGTAGGTTCATTAGTCTGCGAAAGAAATCTTCATTCACCAGACTAAGTATGTGAACGACGTCTTGAGCCGATTCAAGATTACTGCCGAAAAAACCCCTTCTACTCCTCTCCATGTGGGTCACAATCTATCACCGGATGAATTGGAGGATACCGTCGATCCTAACCTATATCGAGCTATAATTGGTTCTTTGATGTATCTTACTGCTTCTCGACCCGACATAATGTTTGCTGTTTGTTTATATGCTAGGTACCAAGCTAGTCCCCGAGTGACTCACCTGGCAATGGTCAAGCGTATTCTTCAATATCTGAGGGGCAATCCTGACACCGGGTTATGGTACCCCAAGGACAATACTTTTGAACTTACCGGTTATTCTGACAGACTATGGAGGTTGCAAGATTAATTTCAAGTCTACCACAACAGGATGTCAATTCTTAGGAAGCCGGCTTGTTTCCTGGCAGTGTAAGAAGCAGAAAACAGTCTCCACTTCAACCGCCGAAGCTGAGTATGTTGCAGCCTCGAGTTGCTGTTCCCAGGTTTTGTGGATACAACATCTTCGCGATTACGGTTTGAAGTTTCTTACTACTCCCATTCTAATTGATAATTCTGCTGCCATTAGCATCACCAAAAATACCGTACAACACTGTAAAACGGAACATATCAAAATTCGATATCATTTCATACAGGACTGTTTTGAAAAGAAATTAATTGACCTTGAGAAAGTACATACCGATTTTTAAAAAGCAGATTTATTTACTAAAGCATTTGACAAAACACGTTTTCAATTTTTGTTTGGTTTAAATGGCTTAAAGACTCTTGCTGATATCCTGAAACTAGGATAACTATCTTTATTTTCAGTTTATTTTTACTTTAAAATTTTATTTTGTTTTGGCTTTTAGGGGGTGAATATAGAAAATATAAAAAGATTGTGCTTTTCGTTTATATAGATAAAATCCAAAAACATTGAAAAATAAAATAAAAAAAAATTCAAAAATAGTGTGTTTTCAAGTCTTTAGTTTTCATGTCTTTATGGTTCAAAATTTAAATTTGAAAAATCCAAAAACATTTTAAAATTTAAAAAGACAAAAAGATTGTGAAATTTTAGTTTTATTTATAAGAAAATTTGAAAAAATCAAAAAGATTGTGAATTTTTGTTTATACAAAAAAAAATCCGAAAAAGACAAAAGAATGTGTTTTATGTATGTAAAGATAAAAACCAAAAAGATTTTTGCGTACGTTCGCTGAAAAATATGTCAATTGCTCCTATTTGAAGGACATGTACTTGTATATGTTTGGTCCTAATAATTTCTTGTAAATATCCGGGATAGTCATTTACCTGACATTGGAATGTAATTGGGGCGTTCGTTATGCTTTTTATGTTATTTTCTCGCTGAAAACTATGTTAGTTATTTAAGTTTGTGGAGCATGCTTGCATGTTTAGGTCCTGATATCTACTTGTAGGTTGATAGGATAGCCATTAATCTATAGACTGAAAGTAACTGGGGCGATTAAACTCATTTTATTTTATGCTCCTAAAAATTTTGAGTTTTTGAAGCAAAAAGAGAAAATGATCATACATTGATTGTTTGACCCCAAATCCAGCAAGAAATAAGTTTAAAAGACTGAGTCCTTAATCATTGGTGCATTGATAGGTCTTAAACAAGTTGTTAGAGTAAAATATTTGATACAAACATAAAGAAAAGCCAAATTGAAAGAGGTGTTAGTCTCTAGCCAAAATCTCGGTGAGGATGGCAGAAATGTAATAACCGGTCATACTCAAGCCTTATAGCTGTTGATCACCCAAAAATCTAATAAAGTAAATAACAAGCGTTAAGATTCTGGACACTGTGAGTCTTTATGCGGCTTAATCATCTGGGTATTCATAAGCATTAATATTTCACTCGCTTTTAGAGCAAACCCAAAGTCATTAAACTTGATCACTGCTGTACTTCGTACAATCTAAATTACCGACTTGATCAAAATCCGCTGTTAGCCATACATCTGTTCCTCCCTTGCGCGCGTCTCATTACCAATAAGAAACGGACCCCAGGGGATACAATGTGTGTAAGCCTACAGATGGACTCGGGCATACTCACTCACAGTAAAGGAAACTTGATGCAATGCTCAAAAGTTCTAAAATTTTTAAAATTTTGATCAACACTATAATGGTTTAAGTCAAGTTGGGGTGATTTGGAAAAAATCAAATTAAGCTTGAATCGGGATTAGAGGCTGATAGTATTTGATATTCTGTACACTAATTGAACCATTAATCATATCACAAAAATGCTTGAGGGCTTGTTATAAGATTTAGGTGGGAAACAATATCAATGACCGACTTAACGCCAGTCATAATATCGCTGAAATATAAAGCTGAGATGGAAGGGCAATTCAATCAATATGATTCTATGCTCAAACTCAACAAAAATACAAAAAAGAATTTCTATTCTATGTTTTTCATTTTAGGATATTTCGTTTGTAAATATTTTACATTTTAATAAGAAAATTATTTTGTAACTTATTCGATTGCTACGGAAAACAAAACGGTTAATAGAGGTAGGGTACCAAAAAGGCCCAAATACCCTTAAGTACCACCCGCGGGTCAATTGAGGGCCCCTCACAAAACACCCGCGGGACATACGGATCACCCGCCTAACCGTCTGAGGAAGAAAGACTTACATAACGCATGCGGAAGCATCCAAGAACCCTCAAGAGTCATCCTCAAGATGGGGCACCCGTCCGTAGAAAAGGACCAAGAGGCAATGCCTCGGGACAGCTGTCATCAACTTATAACATTCTAGAAGATCTACCAAGATGCTTTCTTGGGCAATACAAGATCTCTCGACCAACCAATGAAGGACACCTGGAAAGGCCGTTATAACTGTGCACATGGCCAGGAGGTTATTCATCAACCAGTCTCATAGAGACACGTGTCCAGGTTGTTATGCATGCACATGCAATGTATAAATTGAACCTATCATACGAGGACACGTGTCCAGGTGGTTACGAGAGCATCTTCCAAAGGGACAGTTGGCCCAATCACCTTCCCACATCCTTCGGCTATAAATACCCTTTCAATCTTCTTAAGGTATTCATTCACTTTCACTGTACTCTCACTATTTACTTAAGTGCATTATCTTCGTCAGAATTGTACTTATTCTCACGCCGGAGGGTGGTTACCGGAAGACCCCCCCTCTTGTCCTTCCCGTAACGAGCTCACGGTGTCTGTTTTGCAGGTTCACGTCACTGGATATTGGGAATTGTGTTCATATCGTATTGGCAGTTATCCGTATCCTACCCTGTGGACTCATTTGATCTAGGATCCATCTAAGGGAGTAGATCCGTGTTTCTTCATTGGCGCCATTCGTGCTTGTGTTAGAATAGCAAGAAATTTTTCTTTTCATTTTACAATATGAATCAATTTGCTAAAGGGCCGACGGGAACCAGGTGCAGTCTTCACGTGATGTCAACCCAGAAACACGTGAAGGAGAAACATCTGTTTTTGCTCGAATCACCACCGCTACTACACGAACCGATGTCGTAAACCCTGGAGGTTTTACCTTAGGTGGTTCGACGGCTTAGGGACATTTCACCTCACTAGTAGGTGCTACTTCGGTAGACACAGGAAATGTCACTACACCAACTGGTCCTACCCCTACAGACCAAGGACATTTTACGGCCCTAGGAGGTTCCTATCTGGGAAATATGGAACAAATTATGAGGGATGCCCACCGAAG
This sequence comes from Bidens hawaiensis, assembly GCF_021521415.1. Lineage (NCBI taxonomy): Eukaryota > Viridiplantae > Streptophyta > Magnoliopsida > Asterales > Asteraceae > Bidens > Bidens hawaiensis. The sequence continues at coordinate 218,398 of NW_027494973.1, forward strand.
TCACTCGTAGTTAGGCTTGGAAGAAGATTTCGGCGATTATAATCCAAGAAGGGCTAGCCATAATAGCTCTAGATCTGAACGACTTTTGTCTCCGGACGAATGGCTTCGTATCCAACTAGATAATTTGTAAGCCGAATACGAACGTAGGGTATGGAACGAGCATTTCCACGCTCGTACCCTGATATATGATGATTCTCCCAGGAGATCTGTTTCTCCTCCCATAAGGGGAAGTCACATTCAACACAATCAGCCAATGGAACAAAATTTGGGCGAGATCCGAAGGTTGCGTCCTCGCCCTCGCATAGATATGCGGGTACCATCTTATGAGGACGAACTGGACGGACACGATTCAACATATCGTCCTGAAGGTAGTTATTACAACAAGGATAGCCGACTCCCTTCATATGGAGAGTCTAGTTACCCGCGACCAGTTGTTCGTCAGGCGGAGTATTACAGTAATGCCGAGCATGATTTTTCTAAACCATATCGTCCAAAATCCTTTGCGGAGAAGTCAAAGTTTATTTCAAGCATCGCGACAGCTCCATTTCCAATAAATGCAAAGATTCCAACATCTGTTGGAACATATAATGGAATGACACATCCCAGTGATCATTTGCTGAGATTTGTGGCAGTTGGAGGAGTCAATGGTTGGACTCTTCCATATTGGTGCCACATGTCCGCGTTAACATTCACGGGAGCTGTGTGAGAATGGTTTGAAAAGTTACCGGACGGACAGATTAAAGTTGGAATGACTTTGTAGCAAAATTTTCTCAGCATTTCAGTCAGCAAAAGAAACATACCCACGATCCCTCAGAAATATTGGATGTTGCAAGGCGAAATAATGAGTCTATCGAAGACTTCATTACTCGTTTTAATAACGAGAACCTTAACATTGGTGGGGTTAGCGAGGATATGCTGAGAGAAGCATTCCGCAAGAATGTTCATAGTGATGCTTTGATCCGTACTCTCACAGGAAGAGACGAAATGCCTGAGTCTTGGGACGAAATCATGAAGGCAGCCAAGTTATTTGCAAGAACTGAAAAAACTTTGGGTTCCAGTAGTCAAAAGAAATTACCAAATAGACAGGCCAAGGGAACAATTTGGTCAAGACTACAACCAACTTCGGAGTCACCAAAACAATTTGATGCAAGATCCCTGATCGACAATAAGAATAAGCATAGTTTTTCAGCTCGGTCCTCTAACAATTAGACTCCATTGTCGAAAACTCCTTCAGAAATTCTCACTACTGAAAATTTGATCTTCCAGAAACCTCAACCACTACCAAGGAAGTCATTCCTCGATAACAAAAAACACTGCTCATATCGTAATGGCATTGGACACAACACGAATGAATGTATGGCCCTTAAGAGTGAAATTAAAGCAGCTGTCAAAAATGGCAAACTCGAACATTTGGTCAAAGGCACACGACCAGGGACTGGCAAGCCTCCAGCAAGGGACAGCCCGGGCCAGCCAAAAGGCAAGTTAAAGATTTGAACGCTCATATGATTCAAGGTGGACATTGGGTTAGTGGATAAAGAAGGGAGTATTTAGATGAGGAATAGAATAATGAGCCTGTGATTTTTTCTTGAATCAAAGGAGGACCATGTAACAAGAATCCGTTGATAATTACTACTCTTTTTGGTCACTACCGGTCGCAATATGTGTTCTTCGACACTGGCAGTACATATGACATCATGTATGAACAGTGCTTCGAACAACTTGATGAAGACGATAAAGAGCGACTGAAACCAATTCACGCACCCGTATCTGGCTTCGGTGGGGAAGTGATGCACCCAAGGGGTGTAATATCTTTTCCGGTAACACTCAGCGACGGAGTTCATTCAAGAACTAAGGAAGTTGAATTTTTGGTCTTACCAGCAACCTCTAAACTTGGCATCATTATGGGACGAGAAGCGATTGGTGACTTCAACGCTTACCCATCCACAGCCCACGGTGTAGTAGGAGTCCCAACTCGCACTGGTGTGGCAATAATTTATGTCAACCGACATTGCTTCGCAACTGAGAGTTCAAGACCTAATAAGGTCCCAAAACAAGCTCAGAGAACCGAACCAGAGAAGTGGGTTTTGAACAAGAAATTCCCTGATCAAACAGTTATAATTGGACCCGCTATTTTAGAAATAGTGAGGACCTTTTTGAAACAGTTATTAACAAAAAATATGGACATCTTCGCTTGGCAACCCGCGGATATGACCGGAGTCCCGCGGAACATGCGGAACACAAATTAAGGGTAAACCCGTTATTTACCCCGGTTGTACAGAAAAAGCGAAAAATGGGTCCGGAACAAACAAAGGCTATGAATGAACAAGTGTAGGATCTTCTCCATGCTGGTATCATACGGAAATCAAGTATCAAACATGGGTGGCAAATCCGGTTATTGTTCCAAAAAGCAACGGGAAATTGTGGATGTGCATAGACTTCAAAGATTTAAACAAAGCCTGCCCAAAAAATTGCTACCCATTAACAGAAATTGACCTAAAGGTAGATACCGTGGCCCCGTTCAAGTTCAAATGCTTCCTCGATGCCTACAAAGGCTATCATCAAATTTACATGGTAGCGGGGGATGAGGACAAGACATTGTTCCGCACTGATCAAGGGACATTCTGTTACAGAATGATACCTTTCGGGCTAAAGAACGCGGGTGCCACATACCAAAGATTAATGGATCAAGCCTTTAAAAATCAAATAAGTCGAAACCTGGAAGTCTATATGGACGACGTAGTGATAAATAGCATTGAAGAAGATCAGATGTTGAGAGACATAGAAGAAACATTTGAAACTTTAAGAAGTATTAATATGAAATTGAATCCGGCCAAGTGCTCCTTTGGGATGGAGAAAGGGAAGTTCCTCGGAGTTGTAGTTACATGCACATGCTTTAAAGCTTACCCGGACAAGGTCCAAGCAGTGGCCCGAATGCCTTCTCCCTCATCCCTCAAAGAGGTTCAGACACTTAATGGAAGACTCGTGGCACTAAATCATTTTTTAGCAAATCATGCGGCCAAGTCTTACCCATTCGTGTCAACACTAAGAAATTGCCTCAAAAAGGCACATTTCAAGTGGACCACGGAGGCCGAACAAGCATTCTTAGAGGTTAATAAATTCTTAATGGAGTTGCCTACTCTGACAGCACCGTATGCGGGTGAACCTTTGACACTATATTTATCTGCTTCTGATATCGCCGTCGGGGCTGTACTACGGACAGACAGAAAGAATGTTCAAACACCAATTTATTATGTCAGTAGAACATTGTCGGACCCAGAGACTAGATATTCAATGCTGGAAAAACTAGTCTTGGCACTGGTTTATGCTGCTCGACGCCTCCACAAATATTTTCACGGTCATCCCATCAATGTGTTAACTTGGTATAAACTCAAGAATGTGCTGAGTAAACCTGAATTGTTTGGATGATTGGCAAAGTGGGCCATTAAGTTGGGTGAACATGCGATCGAATATAAACCCAGACCAGCAATCAAGGGACAAGTGCTTGCGGACTTTGTTACCGAAGTTCCGCAGCACAAAGAGAAAGAATGTTTAATCGAGCAACAACCCCAAGCACCTCCAGAACAGGGACAAGTCTGGTCGTTGTTCATGGACGGATCCTCAAGCAGTGAGGGGTCTGGTGCAGGCCTTAGGTTAGTCAACCCCGAAGGCCATGAGTTCACATACGCCATAAAATTAGACTTCAAAAATACTAATAATGAGGAGGAATATGAAGCCTTCCGGGCAGGCTTGAGGATAGCCAAAAAGCTCGGGGTAAAACATTTGGAAGCACGGGTGGACTCCATGCTGATTGCGGGGCAGATAAATGAAAATTATGAAGCAAAAAACGACGTTATGGCTTCTTATATTTCGCAAGCAAAGGACTTAATTCGCCAATTCTCCTCCTTCAATGTTATCCACATCAAGAGGAGTGAGAACAAGTCTGCGGATGCTCTTATCAAGCTAGCTTCGACAAATTTTGAGCACTTTGCTAAAGATATTCGCGTTGAAGTCCTGGATCACCCGTCCGTTTCACAAAATCAAGTTTTGGTAATTCAAACGGCGTCAAGTCATGGATGAAACTGATCAAGGCTTACTTATCATCCGGAGTCCTCCCAACAGAAAAAGCTGAGGCCCGGAAGATTAAGCACAAAGCTTTGAATTACCAATTGAATAATGGCGTGTTGTACCGGAGATTATTTTTAGGAAAACTGTTGCGTTGCGTAGATGCCGAAGATGCGAACTACTTAATACGAGAAATCCATGAGGGCATCTTTGGCTTACACACGGGTCCTAGAATAACTATGGCAAAACTCATGAACGCTGGGTATTATTGGTCTGGGATGCATTTAGACGCTGTGCAAGAAATCAGGAAGTGTGATCCTTGCCAACGTCATGCTCCCAATACCCTGCGTCCAAAAAATGAATTGATTCTGGTAACATCTGCTTGGCCATTCCAGAAGTGGGCTATTGACATTATGGGACCATTTCCAGAAGCCCCTGGACGAGTCAAATTCTTGATAGTGGCCATTGATTACTTCACCAAATGGGTGGAAGCCAAATCGGTTTCATCAATAACAGCATCAAGCGTTAAGAAATTCCTTTGGGAATTTATCATTTTCCGGTTTGGTCTTCCACAAGAACTGGTAAGTGACAATGGGACCCAATTTGCTGATAGCGGACTACAGGAATGGTTGAAGGAACTCCAAGTCATTCAGAGTTTTACGTCTGTAGCTCATCCGCAAACAAACAGTCAGGTCAAAAGAACCAACCAAACAATCAAAGAAGTGATTAAGGCAAGGTTAGGAACTAAACAGACGGGATGGGTTGATGAATTGCCCCATGTACTTTGGGCCTTTCACACCCAAAAGAATTCCAGTAATTCTGAGACGCCTTTTAGTTTAACCTATGGCACCGAGGCCATGATCCCTGCCGAAATCGGGATTCCATCCGCAAGAGTTTTGTTGATTGATGATAATGATCGAGAACTCCGGATGAATCTTGATCTACTTGAGGAAAGAAGAGAATTAGCATCGATCCGTGAACACAATTATAAGCGACAGCTTCAGAAGTATTACAACTCGCGGGTGCAGAAATGTGAGTTCGATGCGGGAGACTTTGTCTCCCGCAACAACAAGGATTCTGGCCAAGAACCTTCGGGCAAGTTGGCCCCAACTTGGGAAGGCCATTATAAGATAAAAAAAGTTTTGTCAAAGGGTGATTACAAGTTATAGAAGTTAGATGGGACTGAGGTCCCACGAACTTGGAATGTGGCACAGTTAAAAAGGTGTTACATATAACCATTTCGTTTGTTTTTTATTTTGGCCCGCGCGCCCAAATAGACTAGCAGATTTTATGTAATTTCAATTTTTGTAATATGGCTTATGCCTGATCTATGGAAACTTTATGATAGTCTGATGTTATTTTGTAATCCTTTATTGACAAAAACGAAGGTCCGGCAAAACACTTATATTATAACGTATAAGAAAAAGTATACCGGAGGGAACAAACTTCTTATTTATTGATTAAAAGAGATTACAAAGATGATCACAAGGGAGATACATGTACATTTACAAGGAGACATCTTCGCCTCCCGATTTATTATCATCTGCTTCATCTTGATCCTCTTCATCAAAATCAAGAAGCCCCTTTAATCGCTTAATAGCGTCTTCCTTATCTGCAAGCTCAGATATTTGCTCGGTAATCGAAAACTTCAAATTGTCATAGGTTTTCATCTTCTCAATAAGTATCGCAGCAGTATCCTTGCCATGCTATATAAATTCTTCTGGAACTTTTCCTTCTGAGGCGAAGTTGTAACCTTCCTGAAAGCCTATTTGGCGACCGGCTTGCTTGGAGGCATTCAGGAGCACAACAACACAATTACCAAGATCGTCAATGTTTCGAACTTACGTAATAACCTGTTAAATTAGAATATAATCAATCATGTCCGATATGATCATTTCCGGAGGAAAGAAAGATATATGTACCTCAGGAATTCCTTTCTCCATCAGCCACTGCTTGTCCGCCTTAGCCCGAATAAGCTCCATTTTATGGCCGGCGAATTCCTAGGCTTGTTCCTAGCTTTTGGCGGCAAGGTCGGACAAGCGCTTGTCCTTAGCTGCTGAGTCAGCTTGAAGAGTTTTTATCAGCTCAGCCTGTTCATCTAGTTGCTTCTAGAGAATATTCTTGTTTTCCTCAGCAGCAAGGCAGTTGGCCTTCTCAGCTTCAAAAGCTTGATAGTTTTCTTTAGCCTCAGTCAAAGCTCCGAGGGCTTCTTTCTTGGCTTCAAGCAAGTTAAGCTCCAGGTCATCCCACTCCTCGTTCATCGCCAGCCAGCCTCGGCGTATTTCCTGGTTAGTAGAAATAGTATTCGCCAAATGATAAGAGTTTGAGTTCAATAACTCTTGGCGAATACGGCGACGTTGTCGCTCCCTTTCTGCGGGAGGAAGACTTTCCCGCAGATACTCAAAACACACATCCACGTCGTTTAGCGTTGAGTTTTGACGTAAAGACCAACGCGGATTGTGTGGGGGCAGTGTCTTCCTCACCAGGAGATGGGGAAGTTTGGAGCCCATAAGCGAATGTGCTGACACCTCCTTGATCCCTAAAACGATGAACGTTGAAAGCGGGGGACATATGGAATGGTTCAGACTCGCCAATTTCCTGCTCCTTAAGAGGAGAGGTGTCCGTCAATGTGATAGGATCTTGAGTAATATTGGGTGGTGGAGATGGCGGGGGCGGCGGTGCTGTTGAACTCTTCAAACCTGAAATATCTTCAGAAAAGTCCTTCAGGCCTACTTTAAAATAACAATCATGCATCAGACATGAGTCTGATTTATAATTATTGATAAATTTGAGGAAGTATCGAACTTGCCCAGGGAGATATCCTTAGAATCAACTTGGTGAAGGAGTGTTTCCAAATTAGCAGGCTTACGCCTTTTTGACTTTTTTGACGGAACAACCTTGGCGGGTTGCACCTTGCGTTTACCAGCCGCATTGGAAACCCCCGTGTCAACGGCATGATGCTCATCATCAGCGATGACATCATCGGCCGTTTGATGATCACCCTCATAAGTGACATCGACAACATAATCACCCGCAACAGCACTAGTGGCTGAATTCTTACCACGTTTGCGAGTCAAACCTATAGATGATGGAAAGACAGTTGGAAAATCAGTAGTATCAGTAAGTGCTCCTCCAGTACGGGGTGATGATTCTTCACTAGAAGACAGAAGTACTATCACCCCGTCAGGAGTCATAGCAGTAAGAGGTTGAGGTTTTAGAATGCCCTCACCTTCAGCGATCATCTTCTCACCTTTCACGGACATGGCCTCGGACACCACAGGTTCCGCGCGACGGGTAGAGAACAAAAGGTTGGGCCGAGTGCGTTCAAGGAAAGGTAATTCATGCGGAGTGATGGGTCGGCGCACCATCATACCTCCTACCTTGTCTAGAAGAGTGGAAAGAATAGAGACTTCACCTGCAACTGAAAAATGTCAGGAGGACAAAACAAAAATCCGGAAGAGTACAGTAAAAACTTACTCTTGTCAGAATTTTCAAAATATGGTTCCAAGGTAGGGAATGGCAATAGGCGGCTCATCTTGGCATGTACTAATGCTCCCTCGTGAATAGCCCACAGCGGCATAGACGTCTTGGTCAAAGTGGTATACCAAGGAAGGTTAATCTCGGTCATGGCAGTCAAGGATGGAGAGGTGTCAGTAGCCTTACGACGGTTCATTGTCAACGGGATGACATCCTCCCGAATCCAGAAAAACTTGGGTTTCCATTCAAAAAGGCTCCTATACCACTCAGTACCAAACGGACCCTTCTTGGTGGAAGACCACCCGTACCACCCATCACGGTTTGTTAATTTGTAAAAAACGACGAACCGACCAACTGTAGGCTCAATGACGTGAGCCTGACAACAGAACTCAAAGTGCCGAACGTGAAACATCCCAAGCAGATGAATCGGAGACAAATGAAGACCGTAGGAAACTAGTATGGCCTTCATAAACTTCGTTATGGGCAACCAGATGTTTCCCATCGTGAAAAAATCAGTGTACACTGCCATTTTCCCCGCCGGAGGATTAGTAGCGATGGAACCGTCAGCCGGACGCTCCGGACCTCACTCCGGCGCTAAACCATATACATTAACGACGTCATCATAGTCCTTTTTCTTCTGATTCAGGACAACCTCATGAATCGCCAGAGTACCCTTCTTCTCAGCTGCCATGAGATGAATGTATGCAAGAAGTCTTTAAGATTTGGAAGTTGAAAGAAGAAGAGTTTGAAAGCAATAAGAATGAATTGGAGACACCAAGGACCTATTTATACTCATTGCAATAAATGCGACCATCTGACTGACATAAGAAAGAGAAAATGCGGGCTATTGGATGATTGACACGTCAGGCGGGAGATTCAAAAAGTGTATACAGGCTGTCAAAAGGCGTCATACACGTCTTATCAGTCGCTGCTTAAAATTCCACTCTCCGCCACGTCATCAGTGTCATCCAACTTGCGTAATTTCAAAATTCAAAAAATATCTTATTTGCAAAGATATTATTTCGCAAATAAGTGTAAAATTCACAAAGTAAAAATTTCTTTCCATTAATATTCAAAAGATGGTTACAAAATATGGAAAAAAATTTACTAGCCCTAAACTCTAAACCTATTCTATGGGTTAGGGGCTGGCATATCTTCCGGAGCTTTTGGAGAAGTGTCCACAGACGAGGCATCTTCAGACTCATCATCCAGATAGTCCCGCAGTTGCTTCACACCATCATCAGCGGATGCAAACTCCGGAAGCATATTTTGTGGCGGAAAGATCAGACTATCATACTCCTTAACCCGCATGTCATATTATTGTTTGGCATCATGGCCATGAAGTGGGTGATTCTCAAAGGTTTGACCGGATTGAGCATACTCCATCCCTTCATTAAAGCCTTTCACGCTGCCAGCTTGAGAAGAAGCGGTCATTAAGTTTACAAAACACTCAGTAAGTTCAGTGCTCCCCTTGACATGGCGGATGACCTGACAAAAAATTACAAGAAGTGTAGTATTATTATAAACATGAAGTATATTATAAACAACATATGAGGGAAACTCACGGAGTCAAGCCCTCGGTTGAGGAACCATTGTCGATTCCGCTCGGTATGCTCTGCCCTGTCCCAAAGCTCTTGTAATTCATTGGTTACTTCGGAGGTACGAGCCTCCGCTTCCGAGCGAGATTGCAGCAAGGAGTCATAAGCAGACTGCATTTCAGCAGCAGTTTTGTCCTTAAGCTCAGATTGTTCCTTCTGCAACTTCAACTCAGCCTCGAGTTCCTGGATCCGGCTACCTTGGCGGGTCACTTGGCTTTCTAGAGCCGAATTTGCTTCTTGTTTCCTCGCCAAGTCATCCTTCTTCTTTTGAGTTTCAGCCCGGGCAGCTTCAAGAACGACGTTTTTTTGCCGTTCACAGGCTTCTTTCCATTAATGGGCGGCAGCATCATTCCGATCTTGTTCACCCCCTAAGGGCGATCTCCGCATCCGTCTGTTTTCACTTAGCGGTGCTGGCTGCCAAGAGATGATCCTCGGCCTCTTTCTTCGCAGCCTCGACGGCTCGAGAAGCTTCACCTAGTTTCCCGCCAATGGTACGCCATTCGCGTAAGATTTCCTGACTACAAGCCAAACTGTTAGCCAAGGAAAAAGATAAGTCAGTATGAAGATCACGGCGGGAACGATCACGCTGGTGCGCCATTTCTGCAGGCGGCACGCAGTGCTTGACAAAACTCATGCAGGTCCCGGGGTCGGAAAACCGGGACCCATTGATAATATCCCAAGGCAGGACGAATAGATCGAAGTCGTCCCCTAGGTTCGCCTCCCCGTAATAGCACGAACTTGAAGTTTCAAGCCGAAAGGGGATCGAGGAGAACTGTTGAGGAGCTCCATGCGTTGATCCTCTTCCAGCCTCATGGACGGATTGTCCAAACTGAAATTCTCCTCCTACACCTATAGGCAGAGGAGAGGAAGTGAAAAGAGGTTGAGAAGAAGATCGAGGAGGGGATTCTTGGGTCCTAAAACCAGCTTCATCCACAGCTGGGTTATTTTCCTCATAACCGGTGGCTCCCCCATCCTGAAAAAGATAGTCAAATGACTCATTTGGTTCCGGTTGAAGATTGGACCCCTCCACATTTGTCTCAGTAGGAGGGGTAGAAGGCTTGTCTTCCGTCTCCTTCTCTGGAGGAGGAGATGGTTGTTTCTTGTGACATTTGTCAACCTTTATTTGTATATGTATTTGTTTTCGTTAAACCGACCCGTTGTGTCGTTTCAATAAATTCGTGTTTGTCGTTTATCATTTAATATTAGTTTCGATGATTTATAGTTATCACTCGTTCGTCTTCTATTTGTTTAATTCAATTAACGAATCTCCGAACTATGAAAGTCTATTAAATAATCAAAGTTTCAATCTATAAGGTTATAAAACATAAACAATCTAAAAATATTAAATATAACTAGTTTTAGTCAGTTATGTATACTTGTAAAGTTCAAGGGATTAAAAGATTAATAAAGTTTAAAAACATTTTATTTGTATCTAATAAGTACAAGGGATGAAAGTGTAACATTTATATATATAATATAATAAAATAACAAATACCCAACCGAGCCGTCCCTGCCCCCCTCCCTCGCGGTTTCCCGATAACCCAGCTCCGGCGGCGGCGCAAAATTTCCGGCGACCTATTAACACCCTTAAATCTCGTTCTTTGACCAAATTGTTTCGTTAGACGAATTTCTCCAATAATTAAAAACATTAATCAACACAATTAACATATAACAATAACATTTTAACAACTGATTAATCCGGGTAACCGCTGGATTATTAGTTAAATTCAATTAACACTCATTAACACCTAGACGCTCCAATTGGCACTATAAATAAGACCCAAACTAGCATCTAAACTCGCACCCACCTTAAATCTCCTCTCTAACACTCTCTATAACCCCTTAATTGTTCGTACCAAAACCGAACTCCGGCGAGCTCCGTTCACCCTCTTTCCGGCACTATTTAAGGTATTTGTTACATGGTTTTGAATCATTTTTACCCGACAAACAAAACCCCTAACATAAATTAAACAAACGTGAAACATACCGATTATGACAAATTCCTTAAAAAATATTAATCTTGTAAATAATAATATAATAATAAAAATTGATAAAACCCGTTATCTTAAATATTAATACACTTAAAAACGTATAACAAAATTCTTAATTTATAAACCTTAAAACCAACGTTATAGTCTCGCGAGATTCAATCGTTCGATTTCATTTAACGCACTTACGGTTTTCCTTTTCAAAGCTATCTTTAATCACAAAGGTGAGTTTCTCACATCCCATTTTTAACGCTTTTACACATTTTTGGGGGTAGCATATATATCCTATCAATAATTCAATATCTTTTATTTATCATTTACAAAATACAATTCGCTACATGGACTTGTGTGTTTACTTGTTACTTGCTACGATATTACGTGCATGGATTTCTTCGATAAGTATGATCATACGCCCCCATTTGCACTCATGGGCCATTGTTTCTAGTGGAAAAGGGACTCCGATATGAGTACATTGGTGCTCAATCCCAACTGGAAAAGACTTTCATTTATTCTTTACACTCATGGACCATTGTTTCTAGTGTAAAGAACCCTTATGTGTTTTCACAAGTTTTCATGGAATTGTATGGATTTTATGTAGTATTTAAACTGTGTGAACTCACCAAATATTAAGTTAGTTGACATTATTTTATATATATATATATATATATATATGCTACATGTACTATCATTAGAGGATGAAATGAACAAGGTCACTAGAAGATAGGTTATTTCAATAATAAATAAATAAGACATGGGTTTTATTGTTTTCTTTTGTATTTGTTTTGTTGAACAACTTGTGTACTTGGGATTTGAATGAATTAATGATATTATTGTCACTTATCAGAGCCATTGGTTATAAAGAATTAGGATGTCCCTTAGGATACCCTAAGATAACCGTAGGCTCGATTAACTCTGGGAATAAAATAATATTAAATAATATACACGAATGATTCTCGTGATGAACGCGAATGGACAAGTGGGTTATTATGGTCCGGAACGTAATAACAGACTTTTTTGTACGAGGAAATTCGAGAAGAAGTCGATAAACAAACGAATAGGTAAAAACAGCAACATATGTGTATAAAATATAATAATAAATAAATATTTGTGTATATAAACGATTATTTGTGCTTATGTGTATAAATACCTGCACGTATCTTACTATGATTAATATAGAAGGATATTATTCTTATCACTAACCATTGTGCAGGAATATGTCAAGAACTACTGATCGTTTACCTAATACCCTACCAACAAGGCCTGAGGAGGAGGAGGAGGATCCGGAAGAAGAAACGGAGGAGGAACCAGAGGAAATAGAAGAAGGTGCAGATGCGGTAATTCCACGCGAGGTACCCGCAGATCAACCCGACTTATCGGGTTATCGTTGTGACACTTATCCCCCTAGGGAATCCCCTAGGAATGCTGCAGGACAGGGAGCTACTAGTGCTTATCATTCACCTGTTAGAGCACCCAGATCCCCTACTCCACCTGTACAGCATACACCAGAACCCCCACCCACTATTAGAAACCGTCAGACTGCTCGCATTTCAGTGCGTCCACCTGAGCACACTTCTCTCCCACCTCGATCTACGTACCATAGGGGAGAAACATCGCGTGTCCAAGTAACCGAGATACCTATTCCTACTTGGGGTTTACCCGCCCCGGTACCCGAGCCACCTCGTCATTCTGATTCAGCATGGTTTGGTTTAGCAACTGATCAGCTCTTAGAACACTCACATTCGATAAATAGCCTAAACCAGCATAGACATGATATGTATGATCACATGAGGTATATACAACAGGAAATCAGAATTGTGTAAAGATCCAGTGCTCACAGCCATGGGCGTCAGGATCGAGCGATGATACTACTGGGAGCGTGTTTAGCGGTTAATGCGGCCCTAGTGGCTGCTGTTGTTTGGTTGTGGCTTCATGTTGCAAAGAATGGATAGGACCTAGTAGTCTGGTCTTATGTATATAGTCTTTTGATATCCCAAGCAGCATTTTGTTACAGCGTGTTGGGCTGGCTTGGGAGTTGTTTGTGGTTTAGAACTATTTCAAGCACTGGCCCTTATCGGGTTAAGTCTACATGTCACTTGGTGACAAATTTTGATACGCATATACAAGCGCTGGCCTATACCAGGTTAAGCCTATGCGCTAATTTTGGATGCATATGTACAGTAATGATTATAATTAATACAAACGTGTTTTCTTTGGCATAGTTATGTGTTGTGAAATTGAAATATTGTAAAGTTGTGCTGATTATAGTGAAACGATATTGATTATTATATAATTGATTATTTTATAGAATGGCCCCGAAGAAAGCAAACCCTTTGTCTGAGGCGGAAGTGGCCGCAATGATTGCTCGTCAACTACAAGCAGTGATACCAACAATTGTAGCCCAAGTCACTACAGGCATAAGTGCTAACAATACTGTTAATCAACCTACGAGCACCACCACGGCCACTATTAATACACCTCCGCCGGACACTAATGTAGCCCCGGGTGTTACTACCCCGGTGAATACTGATAATGTCATAAATAATAATAACACTCTCCCAACTATGAATGTCACTGGGAACCCATAACCTGTTGTGCACCCTGATAATATCCCGAACCCAAACCCTGTACCGGTTGTTAACACAACTAATAATGATAATACTCGGACCAATACCGATAATAATAATAACCGAGAACCCTCGCGTCAGGAGTACTCATACAAACAATTTACATCATGTAAACCGATTGAGTTTAAGGGTATCGAAGGACCTAGCGGACTGGTCAAATGGATAGAAAAGACTGAATCAGTAATTAATATCAGTGAGTGTCCACCGAACCGCGTGGTCAAATATGCTACCAGTATGTTTCTAGACCAAGCGCTGATGTGGTGGAACACGGTAGTCCAAATAAGGGGACAAGATGTTATTAATCGTATGTCATGGATTGAATTAAAAACCCTCATGCTAGAGCATTTTTGTCCTAAAAGTGAGATTCAGAGGTTGGAACACGAGTTATGGAATTTGGAAATGAAAGGAGCAGACCATGTGGGATACACGAATCATTTTAACGAACTGTCCCGCTTAGTCCCGTGGTTAGTTACACCGGAAGCGAAACGAATTGAACGTTATATCTGGGGACTGACCCCTGCCGTGAGAAGTATAGTAAATTCAGTTGCCCACCCGACATTAGAAAGTGCTGTATCTCAAACGGGTGTCGTTACTTTTGATCTGATGAGAAGTGGAGTGATAAGGATGCCAGGTGAAACGACAAGTTTAAAACGAACTGATTATGGGACAAGAATACAAGGAAACCCTCAGAACAAACGGGCTCGTCCGAATACCCGAAGTTATGCCATGACCAGTTCTAATGTAAAACAAGAGACCTATAAAGGGACGTTACCGAAGTGCAGAAGATGTAACTTTCATCATGTGGGTGATTGCAAACCGGTCATTTGTCAAAAGTGTGGAAGAACGGGACACTATGCCCCCAACTGTAGAACCCCCACCAACACTGTTAACCGTCCACCGCAATCAACTCAACTCCCTCAACCTCAACCAACCCGCCCACAACTCAACCAACAAACCCCACCTACCACGAACTTCCGTGCCTGCTATGAATGTGGCAGTACGGAACACTTTCGGAGGTACTGCCCTAATTTGAACCCGGGTGCAGTGAGAAGGCAGAACCAAGCACAAGCATCAACCTCCAACACAGCTAAGGGACGCGCGTTTGTATTAGGACCGGGTGAAGCGCGTCAAGATCCGAATGTGGTGACAGGTACATTCTTAGTTTCGGGTCAGTATGCTTCAGTTTTGTTTGATACGGGCGCCGATAGAAGTTTCGTATCTGTTAATTTCTTACCTTTAGAAAATATGCCGGTTAGTGAACTAATAAAACCATATACTATAGAACTCGCTAACGGTAAGCCTATACTTGTTAATCGAATAGTCCGAGACTGTTCCCTTATCCTAAACGACCACCCATTCCTTATTGATTTACTTCCAGTAGAATTGGGAAGTTTCGATGTTATAGTCGGTATGGACTGGCTATCTAAGTATAAAGCTGAAATTGTCTGTAAGGATAAGACCGTTAGAATACCTCTTTCGAATGATGAAGCTATGATTGTTCAAGGTGAGAAATCTGGTACAGTACTGCCTCT
The DNA here is from genome assembly GCF_021521415.1 of Bidens hawaiensis. Classification (NCBI taxonomy): domain Eukaryota; kingdom Viridiplantae; phylum Streptophyta; class Magnoliopsida; order Asterales; family Asteraceae; genus Bidens; species Bidens hawaiensis. Next base: position 233,679 of record NW_027494973.1, read on the forward strand.
CATATCTCAACTTATGGCATTGAGATATTTACGCCAAGGTTGTACTTTATACTTGGCGAGTGTAACAGTTAAGGAACCCGAGGAAAAACGAATGGAATACATCCCAGTGGTACACGAGTATTCAGATGTATTCCCCGATGAGTTGCCTGGTTTACCACCGACCCGACAATTTGAATTCCGTATTGACTTGATACCGGGAGCAGCACCCATTGCTAAGGCACCTTATAGACTTGCGCCTTCTGAAATGCAAGAACTGTCCAACCAGTTACAAGAATTACTGGACAGGGGTTTTATTCACCCTAGTTACTCACCGTGGGGAGCACCAGTGTTGTTTGTAAAGAAGAAAGATGGGAGTTTTCGAATGTGTATTGATTACCCGGAATTGAATAAAGTGACTATAAAGAATAGATACCCCTTACCTCGAATTGATGACTTGTTTGATCAGCTCCAAGGTGCGAAGTATTTTTCAAAAATTGATCTTAGATCTGGTTATCATCAAGTAAGAATTCAGGAAGAAGACGTACCAAAAACAGCTTTCCGAACTCGGTATGGTCACTATGAATTTTTGGTTATGCCATTTGGGTTGACAAATGCACCTGCAGTGTTTATGGACCTCATGAACCGAGTTTGCAAACCTTACCTTGACAAGTTCGTGATAGTGTTTATCGATGACATTTTGATATATTCGAGAAGTAAGGAGGAACACGAACAACATTTGCGGGAAATCTTAAAATTATTGAGACAAGAGAAGTTATACGCAAAGTTGTCCAAATGTGAGTTTTGGCTACAAGAAGTGCAGTTTTTGGGACACATTGTGAACCATCAAGGAATCCAAGTAGACCCAAGTAAAATTGAGGCTATTAAGAATTGGCAAGTGCCTAAGTCACCAAGAGAAATTCGTCAATTCTTAGGACTAGCCGGGTATTATAGAAGATTCATTGAAAACTTTTCAAGTATTGCACAACCTCTAACCCTCCTAACTCAAAAAGATCGAGCATATGAATGGGGAGAAGAACAAGAAATGGCCTTCCAAACGTTAAAACAGAAGTTATGTGAGGCTCCAATATTAAGCCTTCCAGATGGAACTGATGAATTGGTGGTATATTGTGACGCATCTCGTAAAGGTTTAGGATGCGTACTGATGCAAAGAAAGAAAGTAATAGCATATGCTTCCCGACAATTAAAAGTGCATGAAAAGAATTATACGACTCATGATTTGGAATTGGGAGCAGTTATCTTTGCATTGAAGATTTGGAGACATTACTTGTATGGCACTAAATGTACCATCTATACTGATCACAAAAGCTTACAACACATATTCGATCAGAAAGAGCTAAACATGAGACAAAGGAGATGGGTAGAACTGTTAAATGATTATGATTGTGAGATTAAATACCACCCGGGTAAGGCTAACGTAGTAGCTGATGCTTTAAGCCGAAAAGACAGAATCAGACCATTAAGGGTACGAGCACTCGGAATGATTTTTCAAAGTAGCCTAACCGAACAAGTTCGCATTGCACAAGATGAGGCCTTGAAGACAGATCAGCTAGAAAAAGAAGAACTACATGGAAATGAAAGGAATTTTGAGAAGAAAACCGATGAAGTATATTATTACAAAAACCGGGTCTGGATTCCAACACTTCATAAACTCCGAAAGCTGATACTTGATGAAGCACACAAGTCCAAATATTCTATTCATCCAGGTGCTGATAAGATGTATAAGGATGTTAAAGAATTTTACTGGTGGCCTGGTATGAAAAAGGATATAGCCGTGTATGTAAGTAAATGTGCAACATGTGCAAGGGTAAAGGCGGAATACCAAAAACCTTCGGGAATGTTACAACAACCCGAAATCCCACAATGGAAATGGGAACAAATTACCATGGACTTTGTGACACACCTTCCTAAAACTTCTCGAGGACACAACGCAATTTGGGTAATTGTGGACCGATTAACCAAATCCGCACACTTTATTCCCATCCGTAACAACTACACCACCGAAAAACTCGCTCAAATTTACATTGATGAAATAGTATCTCGACACGGAGTACCTCTTTCGATTATTTCCGATCGAGACAGTCACTTTACTTCACATTTCTGGCAAGCAGTACAAGAAGCCTTGGGAACCCGAATCGACCTAAGTACGGCTTACCATCTCCAAACTGATGGTCAATCCGAACGAACCATCCAAACCTTAGAAGATTTACTTCGTGCTTGTGTACTGGATTTCAAAGGGAATTGGGATCAACACCTCCCACTCATTGAATTCTCTTACAATAACAGTTATCACAGTAGTATACAAGCAGCACCTTATGAAGCTCTATACGGGCGAAAATGTAGATCACCACTATGTTGGACAGAAGTGGGTGATACTCAAATTTCAAGATCTGATTTAATTCAGGAAACCACCGATAAGATTCACCAGGTTAAACAAAAATTGAAAGCTGCCCGTGACCGACAAAAGAGTTATGCTGATGTTCGCAGAAAACCGTTATCTTTTGAAATAGGTGATAAGGTATTTTTAAAAGTATCGCCATGGAAAGGTGTTATAAGATTTGGAAAGACTGGTAAACTAGCCCCGAGATACATCGGACCTTTTGTGATTGTCGCAAAAATTGGTCCCGTAGCTTACCGATTAAAACTACCCTTAGAACTGAGCACTATTCACGACGTGTTTCATGTATCGAATCTGAAAAAGTGTTTGACTGATGAAACGACAATAGTACCACTGGAAGATGTTCAGATCAACGAAAAGCTCAACTTCGTAGAGGAACCGGTA